>NW_003852408.1:31559859-31572620 GCF_000181295.1 Otolemur garnettii
AAAAAAAAAAAAAAAAACAACAACGGGTGGAATTTTACATGTACCGTGCTATCTTATCCACCTAAATAAAACACTGCTTAAATAAGCTTTAGAGAACACATACAAGATAATTTCTAAAGATGATACTGGAAGATGGAGTCACACAAGGGCTCCATTTATGAGCACTCATTATTACAGAGATTTATATATATTATGGGTCAAATAAAGGGCTGCCATCCTAAAACCTCCAGCCTGGTGGAAATTGGGTAACCTTTAAGAAGGATGAGATAGGACTAAGCAGGGGCCTCTGCTTACAATTTTTTCTCTCTGGTTTCATACCCTTCATCTTGTGCTTATACACAGCTTGGTGTTTTTCTAAGTGTCAAATAAGAAAGGAACAACGCCTGTGCTTGTTTTTGTCTCAGAAGGGGCTAAACAAAATTACGTGTGAGTGCTAAGCTGCAGATCGCTTCTTCGCAGACTGTTGGCCCATGTCCCCTACTTTAACCTCTGTGCTCGATGGGTCCCCAGTGACTCCACTGGCCTCCAGCATCCTCTGCGTTCATGTGGCTCATTGGGAAATCCCACTGTCTTCCTGCCAAAGGGTTTGTTACCTATGTTTAATTTCTGTTGGGAATGAAAAGTATAGTTAACTTGTTTCTGTGGGCTTTTTAAGAGAGATATGTAAAACCAAAGTTAGAGCAACGGAAAACAAACATTTAAGAAAGCACATAATTAGGGGATGTGAACTCAAGCTGGAGGAGGCTGATTTCATGAAGGGGACAGGACTGTGTGTGGTCAAAGGAGAAGGAAGAGCATGTGCATGGGCCGCCTGCTTTGGGAGAGCCGCCTCCGTTGGAAACGGAGTCCGGGGGCTGGAAGTTCAACGAAAAGCCACGCCTTGATCAAAGCCAACAGCTTGAGCAATTGGATTAATCATTTAAATTTTAATTATTTTTTAGTTGCAAAAGCTCCAGTTACTCACAGGCCTCATAAAGTTCTCAAGTATCGAGATGCTAAGTCATTCCTCCAAAACTTTTCACTACAGGTTCACACAGCGATGTTTTCTTCCAAGAGTCAGAAGAGCAGAACCACAGGAGAGAGGGAGGAAAATGAACATTTAGCACGGTCCTTCTCCAAGAGGAAGACACGAGAAAATTTAATAAAACAAAATATACCCACTCCCCAAAACACAGGACCATATTATTTTTCAGAGGAAAGAAAAAAGAACGACAATGCTCATAAAAGCCAGTATGGTGCTGAATTTGGGGAGTAGGGGGTACGATGAGGAAAGTTACTGCTGTGATATGGGTGGGTTTCTTTTCTCTTTTTCTAGGTGCAAAGGCAGCAGTCATTTGAATGCCATCGAACAGCTTTTCAGCTCACACAAAAGAGCAGACGGTTCCACTTATTTCTGAAATTAGATGCAATCATATCTGTGAATCACGCAGCAGCAAACCACCGTAATCTGCATTACAATACATTATCCTGCCACGCTCCCTAACTGCGGTCCGCCACAGCAACAGAAACACTTTGCGGTGACCTGCACTGAGCCTGCCAAAAGCACCAAGCCACGCTAAGGCAGTAAAGTGACAAAAAAGAACTGCTTTCTGCTGCGAAAAAAGAGCAAATTACAACAAGAGTCAAGTCTCAGCTAATGCAAGACTAGCATCTTCTTGTTCACAGTTTGCATAATTAGATATCATGAATAGGTTTTTTTATTGTTCTAAAAATACTCCTGCTTTGTTTAAATCAGCTATTTCCTTAACAGCATGACTTTGGTACCAGAATTAGTGAGGTAGTTAGGGCAGCGGCAGAGATAAGGTACTTTTAGTTAACATTTAGGAAAAAAAAAATCTCTTATGGACGATTTTTCCTCCCTCTTCCCTAGCAATTGTCAAAAGAGGCCTAGGTTTCCAACGCTGTACGCGTGGAAAGGCAGCCCATTGGGATGGCCATGTGAACTGGATCAGAGATCTGAGGGTCAGAGGGACCCGGGGCCTAGAACTACCAAAATCAACTTTTATTACATTGCTAAAATAAGACATTCAGAGCCACTGCAAACATCTTCACAAATTAAAGTCCTTAATACAGTGAAGCCAAAGTAGCAGAACTTATGCTTCAAACGTTAACATTACAAAGTTCAAATCCAAGGGAATAAACAGAAATACTTCTTTGGTTTTACTGGTTTAAATCCTACCATCACCTTTCCCCCAAGAAGGGTGAGGGTGTAGAGGACACCTTGCTTGGATTCCTATCTCCCACCACTTTGCTGGTTTTCTTTTCTTTTTATTGATATTTACTCAGGGCCTGCATGGTATAAAGGGCATCTGGGTGTCAGGAAGGGGAGGCCATGACAAAATTATGTATTCAATTTGTCTAGCTCCTCACAAGCCCAGGAGTTGACTGCACAGCCCTGGTGCCAGGGCCCTCCTAGCAACAATGTCCCTCATATGGTGGGCAGTAGTTGCCGTTCGTCAAAGCAGTCCCTAGTGGAGACATTTGGAATTACTATCTCTGTCTACTTAGGACAGCCCAGATGTCCAATTTGGCCAAACACCCTCAGAGGCATCCAAAAGGTAAATCTCATATTATTCTTGCACATGCATTTTTGACCATTGTTTTTAATTTGCATAAACAATCTGTAGGCTCTGAGTGATGACAACAAAGAAAATGGCACCAATATTTATTTTATTTTAGCTTTTATGCATGCATTAAATAAAACGCATTTTCCTCCAATTTATATATATAAGTTCTTACTGCTAGTGAGATTGAGATTTTTTTTAGACCTGTGAATCATTTTTTTGTAAGAATAATAATATCCATCATAATAATACTGTGATAAATGGTACAGGTATATTGTGGCTTCCTTTATTTCTGATAGAAAGAGTTAGCCTCAAAGCCTCCTGACTATGGTTTTCAGACTTTGATGGACTGAGGGTTCAGTGAAATAATGGCTCATCCCTTCTCCCTTTCAAAGTCAGAGGATCAAAAGGAATGCATTCTGGGTCAGACCCTTGGTGCATCTCTGGGAAGTAGAAGTGTCAGAGGCCATTATCATGGTATCACATCAAGGTAATCAAAGGTATTTCCCAGGTCACCCCATCTTCCTTTCACAACCAGTCAAAACTTAACATCCATGACCCCATGTAAACTTTTTGAATACACCGGCTCCTCAAATATTTGAGGTAACAAAGTTTTTAGTGAAGGTGAAGCTGAACTTTTTCACCTGATCTGTACCATTTTTTCCATAGATCTGGAAATATGGGGATAGGTAACTGGGTACTGAGACTTTTCTGATATATTTAACTTGGATCAGCTTTTATCTTCCCAGAGATAAATGTACTACTTTTGCAGTCTAATCTCCAGAGAAACCCCTTAAAACTCAGGATTATTTTTCATATCCCTCTATGGATAAATTTACAATCTGTTTTGCATTTCTTGAGCTGTGGTAACCAAAACTGCATGTAGCCATCCAGGTGGGAATAAAGCTTGTCGTTGTACAAGAGTCACATAACACTTGCTTGTCATTTTCATCATCCCCCAGCATTCGGCCACCTATAATCCAAGTAAGATTGTTCTTCTTGTTTCCAACGAAAGATACTTTTAAAAAAAATCAACAACCTTCAGAACTCTACAGATAAATATTTGAGTACCTCCTATCTCTCATACTAATATATGCTCCATTGAAATAACCAGGTACTTTGTATTCTAATACATCTAATATATCTAATCAGTAATATAAGAAGTAGAGTAAATCCTGCTATTATAAATTATTTCAAGGGATATTTTAAAATTTTACTTATTAAAACCAAGAAGTAGAATTTTCCAAAATGTTAGTCTCTGTCGAAGCGTGGATCCTGACATAGTTTAATTTAATGGTGTGTAAGCTCAGGATAAGTTTCGAGCACATTACAAAGTACCCTCTGAACTCTGTTTTCTTATTCAACGCCTGGCACATTTGTTGCTATTTTCTTGTGCCAGGAAGGGTGATGGCAATCCAAGTCGGGGAGGTCGAAGCATAGATTGGGATTATTCTGTATTGATGTGTTCAAAGGGTAAAAAATAAAGTTCCATCACACAGGCCCTGATGTGGAACAAACTCCTCTTCCACCCACTCCTCTCTCCAAGGCCACTGCCAACTCACCCGGCTTCTCTCATGTTGATTATAAGTGAAGCTTTGACAAGGGGGCATTCTGGGTATCAGACAACCGCATTATAATTCTACTGAAAAGTGTTCTTATTGTTTCTAAATTACTGGTTATGGTGAGCAGCCCTCATGACTTGGAGGGAGGGGGGTGCCTTTTGAACAAACACATGCAGCCTTCAAGCTGTTCTTTGTAAAGTGATAGAAAGAGATCACCTGTGTTCTTCAATATGCAAAGTGACTTCTGCTTCGAAAGTGGACCTGTTAAGTTAGTGAATTGCAATTAAAGAGCCTCTAAGACATAGGTTGAGAATAACTGTGTGAAACCCAAATGGAGTTTTCATCTCATCGTGGACACACAGCCCCACAAGCCAACAGAAGCCATCCCTAATTTTTCTATTGCATTTTCCTGAGCTAACAGGTACACGCTATATGGTACTGTACAATTCCACTATGGTGAATTTCTCAGGGGTGATCTATATTCTAAAGTAAATGCAAATTAAAAAAAAAACTCTGTCCCTTCAAATATTCACCTTATTCGCCGTATTGTCTGACTTGAGAGAGCTCCGTAAATGCAGGGTTGCCCAGGGACTCATGGATGTTGAGGTGGTGTGGGATTCCTTTGTCTGGGGGTTATTTTGTATGTTCTATGTGTGCTGCATAACAGCCTGTACTTTGAGTGAATCTATGTAATCAACACATCACTTATTTTCTTCAATTTACTTGGCTAGTCCCAAGACCTTTTTTAATTCCTCAAAATCTTTGGATTCTGTTTATTGAAATGAGGACAAAACCATAAAGGCAAGTGATACCGCTCAGAAATAGGGGATGTTATCTGGATTGTAGCAGGTTCTGAATAATAATCGATTCGAGAAGTGAAAGTGGAATGTTGTCCACTGCGGGTACCATTCCCAGCAGGTCTGGCCTTGCCCCCTGGGGAAGACCAAAATGTCGGTTTCACTATAAGATGCGGTTGCTGTTGTAATAGGAGAGGATAATAGCTAGGCTTTTTTGGTTTCAAACAACTGATTTATGATGCAAAACTGCTGAATATTTCTGGTAAGGGAATGTATTGTTCTTTTTTGTTTTTCTCTGAAGTTGAGACCTTGAATATTTGACCAGAAATACTGAAGACGATCTTGTACTCTAGATGGTATTGCTGTTTCATTTACTACACAAAGCAGCAGATGGCTCTTCTATCTCCGTTCCCCCTACTGTGTTTTCCCATTCTTTCCCCTCCTCTGTCCTATGGTAATCTGAACAAGTCATGTAACTCATCTTTTTTTTATCAATTTGGCTACTACAGATGAAAAAGGAAAGGAGTTTGTTTGTTCTGAACATAAGGAACCCTTAATCAGCTGTTTTGATTTAAACACTAAATTTCTTTCAAGTTCTAGAGATCAGAGCTTTAGGAATTATATGAGCATGAACTTAAACACCAAAGTAACATTTGCAGATGCTGATAAGTGGTCCCTATGTCACATACATGCATATGTCAGGAGAGGGATAGAAGGAAGCCAGAAAAAGTGCAGAAATTAAGGGAGAAGGAATGATAGTAAGGAAAATAGAGGGGTGCTTGTGAGGGATGAATGCACATAACCACGGCCACACCTGCCTGTGTGCAGGGCCCCGGGTAGGCCGTAAATGAGTAGCTTAATTTGCTCCTTTAAATAGGCCACAGTGGCTTCTCTCTACAAAGTCTGAGCTGGGGAGGCCACTGTGGAGTCATGGGAATCACACTCTTAGGGGAGTTTCTTCTTTTGGAAATGTGAGTCGGGGCCTACATATTGTCAGAAGAGCTCGCTCAGCTGAAGAATATAAGAGCGTGGGTGATTTCTGGCCACTTGAAAGAGGTTATACAAGTCAGAGAGAGAGCACCTCATGGCAGCTGAAATTAAATAGGCCTGGAGCTGAATATGAATTCCAACGTCCAAACGTTGATGGACTGAGGAGCAAAGGTGGAATGCAAAGATATTTGCTGACTCTTTTGCGCAGAGCCACAGGACAAAAACTAAAGCCCCTGTTCACAGGGGAGCATCCCTATATGGAGAGATGTGCCCTTTCGTACCCATAGATCGCCAATTAAGTTCAATAAATTTTAAAGGTGCATTCTTAAGTGTGGGAGCAGGGTGCAAAAAGGGGACCAAGTCCAGTTTCAGGACATTGCTCACTTCCCATTTTGGCCACATCATCAACTCTGGCTGACTGTCGGTTTTCTCGTCTATACTTGTGTCCTTGGTGCTTTGTGTGAATGAAATAATGTTCATCAAAAGTGCTTCATAAAATATACACTTTACACAGGTACTGCTATTGTACAAACATTGCAGCCATACTTATAGCTACACCAAACAATTCTCTGTAAAACTTGGAGGTCCTATGAGAAAAAGGCCTCCCATAACCATTTTGGAAGCCACAGATTCTATTAATACTGGAGGCATTTGTGAAGTCTGATGAGGGAACGCTGAGACTTTGTAAACCATGCCCTTTTCGTTTCAGATGACAAACTTGGGTGCATAGAAATAAAAACCTGGAATGCTAACACTTACATTTTACAGTTGAGAAAACTAAAGTCCCCACAGAGATTAAATGACATGCCTAAGATCACACAACCAGTTAACAGCAGGACCTGGGATCATGTTGTCCTTTTTAAATGTTCCCCCACTAATATATATTATTTTAGCTAACTCTAATAAATTTATGGGAGTTACCCTTAGGCTTAGAGTACTAAGGGTATTCTACCTCCTTGGTACCAATAACTTTAAAAGTTTGAGGAAAAACATAAAATAAGCAATGGAAAATAAAGTCAGGTTAGAGCAGGGGGGAAAAAAAGGCCTTAGCATCTTTTTCTACTGCTAACGACAACTTAAGATGCCCCTGAATGTTGGGGGCACCAGAGGTGGGGGGAAGGCACTGGAGACATGTTTATTCAGCAGTTACCAGTGGATAAGTGAATTCTTTCTAAAATTTCACTTTGGGGCCAAGATTTATCTAAATATGTCACTGTTTAGACCACTAAAAAAATATGGTATAAAACTTCTGATTCTCATTTCACAATATGTTAATCTTTCTTTATTTATTCCTCCCAAATGTTTTTAAAACAATCTCTCTCTGGGACAATTGGATCTTGTGTATCCTGTCAAATTTTAGTAGAAAGCAAATTTTTATAACCAAATTATAAAGCTTTCAACACTGAGGCTTATTTATGGTGGAAACATTGACAGAATGCTAACTGTAGTGGCTTCAGTCATACATGCTCCAGCGAGGTAGAATTTCCAAATTGGGCCAATGCTAGCATTATTTAGCATTTGCTTTAATGTTCTTCCCTTAACACTGTGCACTGTCCCCCTGTCTCAGGAGTATCTGATCCATTTTTGGCATAATTTTTTTTAGATTTGATAACAACTTTATATACTATTTGCAAAAAAAAAAAAAAAAGACTATAACGTTGCAAATTTTTTAAACTGTAAAGCTTGTTCTAGTTTCCCCAGGAATTGGTTCAAAAAGCAGGACATGGCAGAACCTTGTCCTACAACCATTTGACATGTGATCTGAAATTTAATTCCTGCTGACTATGATTAAATCTTCCAAATGAAAATAATATTTGGTTTTTCCCTCTGAGCCATAATTGGGAGGGGAAGAGGATACTCAAATCCAACTCTTCCTTTTAAAAATCACTATCTGAGTACTAACCTGGGTTGCCATGAATAAATTTCTCCAAGAGGCTGGGCAACTTTTCACCCATTTGAATAACAATAGAAATTCCTAAGACTGCTCCATGTTAGGTCTGAACAAGCTCCACGGACCTGGGTTAGGCTTTATAACTTTTTTTTTAAGTGACTGATAAATTGAGGCACTGATAAAAAATAACCAACCCTTGTATAAAGCCATTCATAGCCTGGGGACCTGATAGCAGGAGTCTTTGTACCCAGACGACCTCCCCTGATTTAAGTGGTTAATCAGACAAGGAATCCATTAGGGTCTGGAATTGTTCAAGTGCTTCATGGCAGCCGCAAACCCCTGGCCTCCTGCGGAATGAAAAGGAATCCAACAGGAACCAAGGCGCAACTCAAAAGAAGCAGAACGCCGCCGCTCAGGGCTCCCAAGGCAGAGGGACCCAGGAGACCCCAGACGAAGCTCATTTAACGTGTACGGGAATGTTTCTGAGAGCTTTTCCCACTTCGGTGTTGATACCAAATGTATGGAAAGGGGACAGGAGAGAGAGACATTGAACACTCGCCTGTCAGAAGGAGCAGAAACGGTAGCAGCCGCGGTGCCTGAGAACAGAGGGAGGAAATGGACCAAAGGGGAAAGTGAAAGTCCCCGTCCGCTCCCTTCTGAGCCCACAATCACCGAGGAAGGGCAAGGGGGAAACGTGGGTAGAATGAACGCAACGTGAGCCTGGGAGTTCCAGGGGATTTAGCGATCTAAGGGGTCTCGGCCACTCGGTGCAGCAATAGTCTCTTCTTCCAGATGTAATCCTGTGGCTAATGTGTGCTTTTCAAGGCGTCAGTCTCAGCTCCCTTTGGGTTATGTAAAGCTACCAACTGTCTCATTTATCAAATCATTCCCCCTGAAACAGATGAAAGACAATGGAGGAGAAAAGCAAACCATCCTCGATGTGTTCCTGGATCAGAAACGTGTGTCAAAGGTCACAAAAGCAGTGCTCCGCGTCTCTTAAACATGTCATTGTCATAATACAAAAACCGACTTACTAACTTAGATTATTTGGAGAGTTAAGTGCTTGTGTTATTGCAAATTAAACTAATTAGTATCATTTCCTGACAGCTGCAGCGAGTGTTAGCAATTCCACAATTTTTCTTCAGCCGTTCATACGGGATGCGTAGAGGAGAGACAGCGTTGTGATTTAATGGCGTGGGATTGGCTTATCATGCTAAGGGCACATCGTTCCACTCCTTACCACCCCCACTGCCTCCCAGTTCATCCCCGATTGTTATGTTATTAACTTACTACATCGGAAGAAGAGTAGCAGTGTGAGGTGTCAGTGGCTTCTCAAATAGCCATGACAAGGACATATGTCAGAATTTGCCTGTAATATTTTCCTTTTGGAAGTGTTGAGATTATGTGCTCCATCCTTTGAACCAAAATCGTAGCTGCCCATAAAACATGCTGGAACTAATTTCCTACTGCAGCTAGCTTAATTGTTAGAAAACAGCCTTATAAAGACACCACGACTGGAGCTTGCAGCATCTGTAAGTGAACAGCTAAAGCACAAGGTCACATATTCCATCGACCTCTCTCTGGAACGGATGAGCATCTGACCATGAATGGTTATCAAAGAATGATGACAGGTGTTTTGTGACACTGAACACAGAAAGGCTTTCAGAACGACTTCACCGTATTAGACACAGAAATTAAGGAATTATTCAGACTGGATACTGTCTGTCATAATCTGATCTTCACAGCAATAAGTTTCTGTATAGGTTAAAGAAGTGACAAACTGCTTTATAAAGAAACGTGAAAAAGAAAAGGAGGGGGAGAGAAAGGGAACAAGAGAGAGTGAACGGAAAAAATATGTCAAAGGAGCAAAACCAAGGATGTAAGAATTATGGAGTCAGATCCTAAAGGACTCTTACATGGGATTCCTAGTTTGGCTCTTGACTTCTAATACTGATTTTTCAGCTTGTATTTAATAAAGGAGCAGAGGACCTAGCAACATCTCAGGACCAAAGGCGAGCCAGGGAAAGAAGTGAAAGAGAGCCAAGAACAAGGAGAAAGATGGGGAAATCCTGTTCGACTCCAGTGGACTCCTTCAGTACCTAGATACTTGATCCTCTTATCAATGATTCCACACGTAGAAAACTCAATGTCAGGAGCAATTGATTGTGTTTTCATTATTGTTTAGAATTACTCTCCGCACAGGACAAACTGAAGGATGCCCAGAGAAGGACCAGTGTAACTGGGGTCTAGACCTTACCAGCTACACGTCAGGGTCCCCAGTTACAGCAGAATCTCTGAGAAAGTGGCACTGGTATTTTCTAAAAACCCCAAGGCAATGGTGATGTGCACTGAAATTCATGTTGGCCAGTGTGGATAAGAGCCAATAGCAAGGGGTGAAAAGAAGGGTCTTCTAAAAAGTGCAGATTATTGTGGAAAGGCGAGGGGAGCCCCAGCAAGTCTATTTCCAGGGAGGTATCCTACAGGTGTGCACATAGATGGGTACCGGGGTACAGGTGGTAGTATTGTTTAGAAAAGCCCAAGACTATAAAACCTTAAGGGGTGATGGTTAAATGAATTATGTATAGGCACACAATGAAATCCCACACAAATATTGAAAACAATGAGGCAGATCTGTAGGTTCTAATATAGACCAGGCTTACGATAAATATTAACTTTAAAAAGCAAGAGAAAGAACAGTATATTTAGTGTGCTATCCTTTTTGTAAAGAAGAAAAAAATGGGGATGTATGTGTTTGCATAATCATAGACTATCTATGGAAGATCCATAAAGATCTGGTAACCATAGCTGCCGTAGTTATCTCTGGGGAGGGGAATTTGAGCAACTGGGGTTCAGGAAAAGAAGGAGACCTTTCACCATGTGCTCTTTCGTACTGTTTCAATTTTTTTTCAATATACAGGGTATATTGCCTCTAACATTAATTGATTTTAAAAATTATAGCCCTTTAGTAAGATTCTATTCCATGTTCTATTACTTTAATTCTTCCAGAATGCTATATGGCTATTATACTGAGTAGCCATAAAGTTCGTGTGCAATTTAAAGTAGTATGCAATTTAAAAGTGCACACAAACTTTATGGCCACCCAATAGCTGCACAGTTTCAATTCTGCAACTTATTCCTTTCAAAAGTCCTCTGTCATTTCTTTTATGGTAAAGAAACTGATAATGCTGGGTGCTTAATTCTCTCTCTGTGAAACCTTTGTTAAAATTATCAGCTGTTACTTGGTGATTGTTATCTGGTTTGATTCAAGACAGCTGAGCCTCTGTGTGGAGCAGATTGTTTTCGTAGGGCTGTGAGAACCTGAAGGTGAAGGTTCTTCAGTACCTGGGACCTCGCAGGGTCTTTCCACTTTGCTGGATGATGGAAGGAGGCAGAAAGGAACAGGAGAGGAGAGGAAGGCACAGATTCTTCAAAGATAAAACTGTAGGCACTGCAAATCCATGTCGAGATTTTCACTGGTCCCCAGAAAAACCAGAATAGTAAGAACATGAAATGGGAGGGGGGTTTTTGAAAGCAAAGTTTATTCCATTTAAAAGTCTATCTTATAGGACCTTCTATATTTTGTATGTTACAAATCCATTTCTTCTATGAAATAATGTGATAACAAATAGTAATTGCTAATTTTAATTTTTAAAGCCATTATTTGGTAAGATAAAAGTTTGGCAAAACCTATGTTAAGCCTCCAAATTTTACATGTCTATGGAATAGAAAGGTTTGGTAACATGAAGAGGCCAGAGGTTATGGAGATGTCATAACAGAACAACAAAGGAAAAAAAGCTTTTTGTCAATTGGGTACTTTTTAAGATTTATTTATTTTTTCTTTAAATTTCAAATTACTATGAGGGCAGGAGTAACGTTAGATTACATTGTTTTCAATTCTTAAGTAAAGTTCAAGTTGTAGCTGAGCCCTTCACTGGGCGGGGGTAGGGGGGTGGGGTGGGGGTGGGGGTGATATGAACACCCTCACTTGTGCACATTAGTTGAGATCCCATTTGGCTACTTCTTATTACTCTGTTCCTTTTCTATCAATTGTTCCATGTGAGACATTTTCAAGTATATAAAAATAAACATGCATTTTCAATATGATTTGCTTTTGAAAAGTCTACCTTTTAAAACATTTTTGAACTTGGAAATAGTAACTACTTTCCAGAACAATGATTTTAAGATTGAAAGTGAACCCTCATGTAATCAACTAAAGTGCTATAGAAAAGATTTTACATCTGATTGAAGCCATAATGCGACTATTAACTCCGTTAATTCTCAGTGACCACTTACACCCTCACTACCATGAAAGCTCTGCTTATTAGCAACCAGAAGGAAAATAATATTAGGGCTATTGTATCAATTTCAATTTTTTGAAAAACTATTGAGTACAGGTTTTTTTCTTCAAAGACTAAATTCTTTTTGTCTTCCAAGTTCATTGGCCCATTGTAAATTTGTATGGCTGTTTTGGAGAAAACACACAATTAAAGAAATGACCTAGCATTCTAGGAATTAAATGATTCATTGGGATTTCAATTCCATTTAGGACACATCTATTGTGTGTCTATGATATGCCAAAACTGCTAGGCACTCAAGGTACAGGATGAACGCTACTTGGCCTGTGTCTATTGCAGATTCCTCACTGTCTATCCTGGATTCATGGATGTTTATATTAAGCCCTAATCAATAATACTAAATCTGGTTCTTCTAGAAATGAGGTAAAGTACTAGGGAAAGAAAAGGGATATGGGCTTTGGAAGGCTTTCAAGAGACAGCTGCTTGAAGAATTGATGGTGAAAAAAGACAATCTTGACTGTGATAGCAATTATCAAAAAAATTGAGGTGACCTATTAATGAGTTTATTTTCCTCATTAAAATATGAGCACCTGGCTTGGTGCCTGTGGCTCAAGTGGCTAAGGCGCCAGCCACATACACGTAAGGTGGCGGGTTCGAATCCA
>NW_003852408.1:31573206-31584175 GCF_000181295.1 Otolemur garnettii
AAAAAAAAAAAAAAAAGACATGTGGTCCAGGCATGGTGGCTTATGCCTATAATCCCAACACTTTGGGAAGCAGAGGCTTGAGGCCAGAAGTTCAAGACCAGCCTGGGAAACACACCAAGATCCCATCTCAACAACAACAAAATCTCTACTAAAAATAAAACAAAAAGTACCCATGGTGGTACACATTCTGTAGTCTCAGCTACTCTGCAGACTAATCCCAGGGCTGAGCCAGGAGGATCACTGCACCTAAGCCCAGAAGTCTGAGGATGCAGCAAGCTATGAACACACTACTACACTCCAGTATGGGTGGCAGAGCAAGACCCTGTCTCTAAGAAGACAATGAAGAAAATAAAACAGAAAGCATGTGCGTAAAACACGACATTACAGTCCTCCAACCTTTAACATGCAAGATCAAGGAAGACAACTCTGAAGAAACTCTAATATGTAATAACACAGGTGCACGATCTCTCAACCACCTAAAAAGGTACTGGACACACAGTTTTGAAACAGGCTTTCCAGTCTGAACTTATCACCTTTTTTATCTTTTGTGACTAGATGTGGAACTTTTTCTTTTTCTTTTTTTTTTAATTAAATCATAGCTGTGTACAATAATGCAATCACAGGGTACAGTGTGGTGTTTTCATACACATTTTGAAATACTCTCATCAAACTGGTTAACGTAGCCTTCCTGTCATTTTCTTATTGAGTTAAGACATTCATACTCCACTTTTAGAAAGATTCACTTGTACCCTTGTAGGATAAACCATAGAGGTGACCCCACCAATCGCCCTCCCTTCCCCCATCCACCCCCCTTCCCTCCCCTCTCCCACCCCCCTTCCCATATTCTAAGGCTATAATTAGGTTATAACATTCCTATGAAAGGTATAAATTAGTTTCAAAGTAAGGCTGTGTACATTGGATACTTTTTCTTCCATTCTTGAGATGCTTTGCTAAGAAGAACATTTTCCAGTTCCATCCATGTAAACATGAAGGAGGTAAAGTCTCCATCTTTCTTTAGGGCTGCATAATATTCCATAGTGTACATATGCCACAAGTTATCAATCCATTTGTGGGTCGATAGGCACTTGGGCTTCTTCCATGACCTAGCAATTATGAATTGGGGTACAATAAACATTCTGATACAAATATCTTTGTTTTAATGTGATTTTTGGTCTTCTGGATATATACCTAATAAAGGAATGGCAGGATCAAATGGCAGGTCTATTTTTAGTTCTCTAAGTGTTCTCCAGCTGTCTCTCCAAAAGGAACAAATTAATTTGCATTCCCACCAGCAGTGTAGAAGTGTTCCCTTTTCTCCACATATATGCCAACATCTCTGGTTTGGGGATTTTGTGATATGGGCTAATCTTACTGCAGTTAGGTGATATCTCAAAGTAGTTTTGATTTGCATTTCTCTGATGATTAATGATGGTGAGCATTTTTTCATATATCTGAGGCCGTATGCCAGTCTTCTTTGGAGAAATTTCTATTCAAGTCCCTTGCCCACCCTGAGATGGGATCACTTATTTTTTTCTTGATAATATGTTTGAGTTCTCTGTGGATTCTGGTTATTAAACCTTTGTCAGAGACATAACCAGGAAATATCTTCTCCCATTCTGAGGGCTGTCTACCTATTTATTTACTGTGTTCTTGGCTGTGCAGAAGCTTTTTAGTTTCATCAGGTCCCAAAAGTGTATTTTTGATGTTGCTTCAATTGCCCGAGGGGTCCTCCTCATAAAATTTTTGCCCAGGCCGATTTCTTCAAGTATTTTCCCTACACTTTCTTCTAGTATTTTCATAGTTTCATGTCTTAAGTTTAAATCTTTAATCCAGTGAGAGTCTATCTTAGTTAATGGTGAAAGGTGTGGGTCCAGTTTCAGTCTTCTACAGGTTGCCAGCCAGTTAGCCCAGCACCATTTGTTAAATAGGGAATCTTTTCACCACTCAATGTTTTTAATTGGCTTGTCAAACAGTAGGTAGCTGGATTCATCTCTTGGCTCTCTATTCTGTTCCATACATCTACTTCCCTGTTTTTGTGCCAGTACCATGCTGTTTTGATCACTATTGATTTATAGTATAGTCTGAGATCTGGTAATGTAATTCCTCCTGCTTTGTTTTTATTTCTGAGTAATGTCTTTGCTATTTGAGGTTTTTTCTGATTCCATATGAAATGAGGTATTATGTTTTCTAGATCTTTAAAGTATGACAGTGGAGCTTTAATGGGGATTGCATTAAAATTATATATTGCTTTGGGTAGTATGGACATTTTAACAATGTTGATTCTTCCCAGCCATGAGCATGGTATGTTTTTCCATTTGTTAACATTTTCAGCTATTTCTTTCCTTAGAGTTTCATAGTTCTCTTTATAGAGATCTTTCGCGTCCTTTGTTAGGTAAACTCCCAAATATTTCATCTTCTTTGGCACTACTGTGAACGGAATAGAGTCCCTGACTGCGTTTTCAGCTTGGCTGCTGTTGGTATATATAAAGGCTACTATGTGGAACTTTTTCAACCTCTGAATTCTGGGGCCTGACAAAATTTGAGTATTTGATCTTATCTGAGACTAATGACTTTACACAGCTTAAAAGAGGGTGCATAATGAAGGCTCGACAAATGTGGTTGACTGATGGCAGCGCCTCTGGCTTAGAGAAGTTAAAGCACATCCCTTTTGAAAGAAATTTTCTTGCTGTGTGGGACCTTTTCACTGGGAAAGGGAAATCTTCTTTCCTTTCTCTCCTTCTCTCAATCCCTGACTCCTCCTCTTCTGTTTGTGTAGCTTGTCAAAGATTATTCTCACAGCCTTAGTTCCTTTATTTTTATTCTCTGTCCCCATAAGTAGCTGGAACTTCTGCAGTATACACTTTTCACTTTCCTTTGGAATCTCTACCCATACACACATTCCATTTCCTAAGATGAGGATCGAATCCATTTCTTTCTCCCTCATTTTTTCTTCCTCGAGTAGCATCAAAAATACCTAAGAGGTTGTGTTGCATGTCCTCATACTGACTGAACAGAAAACACATCACCTTCTTAATATCCCCAGTCTCCAAACACTGTAAAGAAATATTGCACAGGGAATGAGCTACCTCCACACCTGATGGTACCTTCCAATCTGAGAGAGGAAAGGACTTCCAAAAGGATACCATAAAGAGGTATTTAATTATTGGAAACATGAAGAGGGCAGCTATACTCTGATTTTGAACCAGAATATTCTTCATGTTTTCAAGTAAGGTCAGGCCAGGTTGTTGCCAGGAAGAGCCATTGCTTGGACAACTGTCTCCATCAGGCCATTTACTGTGAACTCTGGCTCACATTTTTGGTGTCAGAGAGATGCCATCATCTAAGATCATTACACAATAGAACAGAAAAACCACTACTATCTTTTGAGTCTGCATCCATTTTTAAAATAGCCTGAGTAGAAATTTAAATGATGCTTTGTAACAATTCAAAACTCACTCTGTTTTACAAGGAAACAGCACACATTTATGGTGCAGATTCAGAAGCAGCAGTGGTGGCTCTGAAGGGGCGCTAATGGGCTACTGGATAATGAGCATGTATGTTTTATTAACTGCCTAAATAAGCATTAGCATCGTAGATTTCACTGCAAGCCATATACAACCCTTCTTTCAGGACTACAGACATGGAGACAATTATTAATTCTTCCACAGAGTAATTTACCCAGGAAGGAACATGTTAAAAAATGATCCTGATGCCAAAATTTCAGGCTTTTCTGAAGATGTTTCCCATTTAGACTAATGGAAATTTGGCCTGAGTTACAGGAAGGGCCTGGACAGCAGCCGTATATAATCAGAAAGCTTGTCATTTATTAATTTTACAATTGCTATTCATTTTAAGAAACTAGGAAAACTTTATACTTACAGAAACATTTTCTCATTCTTTGCAATAACTCAATAGGTTGGCTAGTATTACCTTCGCCGTTTCACAGTTGGGCAGCCACAGAAAGGAGTGAAATCAAAGTGAAGACTGAGCTCCTCTGAGGATTTAGCCTTTGCTTTAAGGATCTCACTTCTAAACACACCAACAAGTGAAAACAGGTAATGAAGACCTATTACAGGCCAGCCCTGAGATAGTTACTTCATTCTGTGTTAAAATAGTCGATCTTCAAAGTAAAATTTTTTATTATAAGACTAATTTAGCTTTGAAACTAAAAGAAACAACACAAAGAAAAGAAAACACTGAGAAGCAACTCAGAGGAAACATCTCCATATAAAGAAGATGGAACAGTCCTTCTCAAAGGGAAACTTCTTGCTACCTATATCCTTCTGGCCTTTCCTCTTTTCCTTTTGGGTATATCCTTTCATACCTCATCCTTTCCCTTGAATAAGATCACAGTACACATATGGTTCTTTAATCTGCTTTTTTTTCCCTTAAAAAAAACTTTGATATATTTCAATGAAAGTATACAGAGATTTTGTCTTGGTGTTAAATAACGTATGTGCATCATTATTTTAATCACGAAATCAAGGGATCGCAAAGAAGGAAGTAAAAAGCAGTTGCATCACATAAATAACCAGGGTTACTACTAAGTGAACACAATTCTAGATATTTCCTCTCTATGTACTTTTTATATGCACCTGTATATGTGTCTTCTTTATCAATCCCTTAAATTATTATATAATATTGTCCTGTTTAATTTAGGTAACCAATTATCTATTTATAGATAATTTGTTTTAAACCAGTTATTGTTATTACCAAGTACAAATGTATTCCCTTGGATATATTTCATTGTGCATTTTTCTAATAATTTACTTAGGCTCAATCTTTAGGAGTAAAATTTATGGACTATGCTAGGTTGCCTTGGAAAAAGGCAAAATTTTATATCTTATTATTGCCCACTTATCTCTAATTATCAATGAATGTGGGCCTCTTTTCATACATCAGAAAGTCGTTTGTACTCTTTTGTGAATCGCCTGCTTGTATTTTTGTCTATTTCTTGTCACAGTGTTCATGTTTTTATTTCTTGTTCGTGACACCTTTATCATAAAACAGTTTGGTAACTTTGTTACCTGTATTTTCATTGTCCCCTCTGTATTTTTTGCCATTGATGACATCATTCAAGCATTATTAAAAATGTTCTTTGTATGTGCTCTTTTTTACTTTTAAATACTTAAAATACACAATTTCTGGTATTTATTTTTATATATGGCTCGAGAAAGGGACTTTTTCCTCAAAATGTTCTACCATTTATCTCCAAACTACTTACTGCTCTGACAAACACATTTTTCAGAGTAAATTGCCACTAATTCTGTGGTATGTTTCTAGACTATTGTGTTTCATTGAGCTATCTGCCCATGTCTGTACTGGTTGGTGATTCACTGTATTATCATAGCTTTAGAGTATATTTCACTATGTAGAAGGGAAAGGTTTAATTATTATTATTCTTTTTCAAACATTTCTTGACTCTTCCTATGTATCTATCTTCTTTTTTTTTTGGCTGGGGCTGGGTTTGAACCCACCACCTCTGGTATATGGGGCCAGTGCCCTACTCCTTTGAGCTGCAGATGCTGCCCTATATCTATCTTCTATTTGAAGTTTGGAATCAATTTATTAAGTAACTCACCCAAGATTAATTTAGCTCTGTTAACTATGTAATCTTTTAAAAAATTTCAGATTCATATGAGGGTACTAACGATTAGGTTACCTTGTTTGCATGTGTTAGGGAAGTACCGAGTTGTAGTTGACCCTTCACTCAGAAGGTGTGCCTTCTACCCCAACGTTGTACATGTCAGGTAACAGCACACCAGTACCCCTCCCTCTTCTACTCTGTCCCCTTCCGCCTCTCCCCCCACTTGAATGTAGTTGTGCTTTTCTTTTGTGTGGGAGTGTAGTTGTTCATTTATTGGTTTCATATTAGTATTGAGTACATTGGATATTTGCGTTTCCATTCTTGTGATACTTTACTTAGGAGGATGTTCTCCAAATCCATCCAGGTAAATACAAAAGATACAGAGTCTCCATCTTTTTTTTTTTTTTTTTTGAGATGGAGCCTCAAGCTATCCCCCTGGGTAGAGTGCCATGGCATCACACTCACAGCAACCTCCAACTTCTGGGCTCAAGCGAGTCTCCTGCCTCAGCCTCCCAAGTAGCTGGGACCACAGGGAGTCTCCATCATTTTATGGCTGAATAGTATTCCATGTAAACTACATATATCATAGTTTATTTATCCACTCATGGGATGATGGACACTTGGGTTGAGTCCATATCTTGGCGACTGTGAATTAAACTGCAATAAACTTTCTATAGTGTAAATGTGACTGTTTAATCTTAAGAAGATAAAGGTTTTTAAACTCAGGCATTATGCTTAGGAGTCAAAACTTACGTAAAAGCTGGAAGCTGAGTCTCAAGAAAGCTCAAGAATTCTATAAGATTCCTGAGGTAAAACTTATTCAGCAGATATTTATATGTCTCTGGCATAGTATGCTTTTCAATTTTAAGTTTTCTGCCATATAATGGTATAAATAAGATTTACGACATAAGAATGTTTGTGCTATGGTTTATGATGTTGCAGCTGAAATTAAAGTAAAATAAGTCATAAAGTTTCAGTCATTCTGTTACTTATCATCTAACCATATTTGTTCCCATGCTTTGGGGTCTTTTCTGACTCAAAGATTAGCCACTAAATGAATATAATGAGATTTGCAAGAATACAGATAGTATTCTGTTCTCTGGGCCTTCACATCACAAGGTGCAGGGGGTGGAGGTAGGGGGTGGGGAATGGAAGCTCAAAATGTTTTCTTCAACATAACAGCAATTATCAAGGCCTGGTGCTTCTCAGCCTCCAAAAGAGCTTCAGGATTCAGTTTATCAACTGTCAATAGGCAAATGCATGTTTTTCTTTTCCCATGAGCTGATTAACATTGTGGTCTCTTGTAATTCATGGCATCCATTGTATTTATTTCTGCTGGAATTTTCAGGCTGAATTACTGTAACTAATATACCACTAAAGTCTGTGCTGCAAAATCCTTGACCTTTTGAATCCTCCTGTTTAGCAGAAAATTGGCATAAGAAATTCAACACAATAAATGCTTTAATTTTTTTCTTAATCTTGATCCAGAATTCATATGGTTCAATTTAATTATGTCAGAGGCTCTTTGCCACCACTATCAGCTTGGATTAAGGGGTTCTGAAGATTGTGGTGATAGGGAAAAAAGAGAGATGAGATAATTGTATTGCTACCAGATTATTAGGAGGGAAACAAAAATACAAAATGTAAAATCTTTTGGTCTTTTCTAAAATAATTTCTGCCCACAGCTCAATTCGATCACATGAATTTGCTGGCCTCCCAAACCATGTGATTTGAGAATTGTTTTAATCATTCACATGTGATTTAGGAGTTTTTAGGCCACCAATCAATAACAAAATAATACATTACTTGCTTCCATAGCCTTCTGTGTGAGACTGGGGGAGATTATGAAGTAAGAGATATAGGGGACGTAGCAGGAGAGGATGGTATTCAGAGTCGCAGGTATAAAGTTCTGTGACTTAGTTCTACTATTTTAAGGCTCAGCAAACTTTCTGTAAAGGGCCACATAGTAAATTATTTTAGGTTTTGCAGCTGACATATGGTCTCTGTGGTTTCTTTTCTTATTATTCTTTTGGTTGTTTGTTTTTGCTTTTGTTTTTACAGCCCTTTAAAAATGTAAGCGTTGTTCTAAGCTCACAGACTGTTCCAAAACAGACCATGGGTTGGACTTGGCCAATTGGTTTGTTTGTTTGTTTGTTTTTGCCAACTTCTTCATTGAATCACTGGAAGATCAAGTAACCTATAAGTTATCAGATGTTAATGATGATAATTACAATATTACATTTTAATTCTGTTTTACTGTTTACCCAGCTGATCCTTGAACATTGCCCCATTTGATCCTCAAAATAATACGGCACATCACTATTCCTATAGTAGAGGAGAGAAAACAAGCCTGGAACAGTAGTTACGTGCCCACAACTACACTTGTGATTCAAGTTTGTTGCTTTTCCTATTAAACTCAGATTAAGTCAGAGAAAAAATTGGTGGAAAAAAAATTAGGTTTAGAAAACTGTGAGTTTATGATTAACATGTCTGTCCTGTGGGACTCTTAAGCTTTAACTCTGATCAAAACCCAAGAATATACATTCTGTATTTCCTTTAGTGGCCCTAAGAGCTTAGGTAAACTACCACAGCGGCTTGCAATCAGTTTAGGCTTTTGGACAATCTCTAGTTAGCTCATAATTCCCACCTACACCAATTAAATTGATGCGATTTGTACTTCATTAATGCTTTAAAAGACTGAACAAGGAAGTGGTAGTTTAGCTCCCAGGAGTATGCTCCAAGATATTGTAGTTGGATTGAGAGAGCAGGGAGAACAACACTGTTCATTTCATCAGCCTGCCAACAGGAGTCCGAGCAATGAAATATAGCAGAATTGTTTGGAAAGACACATTAACTCAACTTGTGTGGCCCAGAGGCTAATCAGAGTCTACATCATAAAGAATAGGCAAAGGTACATATGGGACTCATTCCTGCATTTTTATGGCTTAGAGACATGAACTATGTATCCCATTACACAGCAGAATAACACTAGTATGGGAGAGATAAGGTCCAAGAAATACAGTAACTGTGTGGATTATATGATGATATCTTTCCACTCAGCATTATAGGCCAACATTGTTTAGTGACATCCATTTTTTAATTTGGATGTTTACTCATTGTTTCCTATATTTAAAAGTGCCTACCTTTAAGAGGGTTGTTGCACTGTTATACTCACTATGTTAGTGCTACCAGAGCACTGTGATCACTTGTGGCTTCTGCAACTTGAAAATGTGGAAACATTGGAGAAGGTTCAGAAAAGACTATGAGAAATTAAAGTACTGGGGAAAAAAAGGCGAGGAGCAAGATTAAAGGGATTTATTTTTGCTAAGGTTTAAAAATACTGAAGAGTGACTGATATAGTGATTGGTGATCACATTAAAGATGTTTATATAGAGCATACAGAGCAATCATCATTCTCTCTATCTGAAATAAGAACACAAGAAGAGAATCTGGCACTCTGATTTCTAATCTGTGGGCTCCTGACTTGGTGAGGAGGACGGAAAGGGGGTTTGCCACCAAATTATTTCAACGGATCCACAAATTTATTTTATTTTCTTGAATACTATATACAAGAAAATATAAGGATATTGTTGTTGGTATTGTTTTTTGATGGTGAATGCTTGCTATTAAAAGGGGGTCTTTGTTTTTGAAAATGTTGAGAAATGATGATCTTGAATATAGCAGTGAGATATGAGTAGGGTATGAAAATAAACTTCCAGCAATAATAATTATTATCTGATAAGCATTAAAATGTACTTTGATGGAATGATTAAAATAATTGAGACCACTATTATTTCAAGGTGATGTAAAACTTTGTTCATTCATTTATTTATTTCACAATTATTCACTGAATACCATCCATGTGTGAATAACAGATTTCACAAAGAAAAGGTAAATGTTTACTTGTGAGGCTTATTTCTATATTTGAAATGAGAATGTAACCAATTTTGAATAAAACAGCTTCTGTAAAAATCCTAAATTTTATCCCCCAGTTTGCGGAATGACTAAAGAATACTCATTATATCTACACAAATATCACATGACTATTTCCTATAGTCAGAAGGTACATTGTTGGTTTTCATTTAGACTACAGATTAAATTTATCTCTTCCCTTCCCCCTTTTTTGTTCTTTGTTAGAGTAAAGGTGGAGATGACCATAACTTTTTAGTAGTAAATTGGCTTCACTCCATGAAAAGATGATAATTTAATTTTCAATTACTCATTGCATTTGGATTCACTTAGAGTTCCTCATGATGATAAATTTTCTTTAAAGAACATCGTAAATTTATATTCTAATGGACTCGTCACATGAAATCTGTGATTACAATACAGATAAGAGGTATTCATCTCTTCTGTGTAACCTAGTCATAGAACTTTTCTTAAAGTTTATCTTTTTCTCTTTTTTGGTCCATTTAGAGTTAACTTTAATGTCACAGATAGCATAAGAAAGATAAATGTTTTCTCCAGGTATACCAGGAACAATGTTTTTCTCCTCCTTAACTAAAAATTCTTAAAATACTTTCCATATGCATTTAAATCTGCAGAAACCTCTAGATGTTGTTCCAAATTTCTGTCTCTCATGGTGAATAATGTTTATGAGCACTTCAATATAAATGAGGAACTATTCCAAACATTGCACATGTATTATCTCATTTAGTCATCTTAACAACCCTACAAGACAGATACTGTTGTTATCCCCATGATACAAATGAGAAAACAGGGGTACACAGAGGTTAAGTAACTGATGAAGCCAAGGTTCAAACCCCAGAACTGGCTCTTAACCACATAGCCTCCACTACTTCTCAAGAAGGAAATGGTTGGATTTCTTTTGAGGTATTCTTACATGGACATAATATAAAAACATTAATCAAATCGTTAAAAAAAAGTCTTTATATCTAGAAAGCAGAAGTATATTCAATAATGGAATACAGCTGCTCCTTGACTTATGATGGGATTATACCCCTATAAACCCATTGTAAATTGAAAATATTCCAAGTCGAAAGTGCATTTAATACACCTTACTTACTGAATATCATAGCCTACCTTAAACATGCTCAGAACACTTATGTTAAACTACAGTTGGGCAAAATCATCTATGATAAAAACCTGTTTTATAAAAAAGTGTTGAATATCTCACGTAATTTGTTGGATACTATACTTAAAGTAAAAAACAAACAAACAGCAACAACAACAAAAAACTCAGGCCAGATATCTGTTGCATACAAGAATCTCATCTTATCTTAAAAGATAAATATAAACTCAGCATGAAGGGATGCTCATCTATAATTCAGGCAACTGGAAATCAGAAAAAAGCAGGTGTTGCAATTTTATTTGCAGATACAATAGGCTTTAAACCAACAAAAGTAAGGAAAGATAAGGATG
>NW_003852408.1:31587074-31589565 GCF_000181295.1 Otolemur garnettii
AATCCACAGAGAACTCAAATGTATTAGTCCTGCCATTCAATCCTTCAATTCCTCTACTAGGTATATATCCAGAAGACCAAAAATCACTTTATAACAAAGATATTTGCATCAGAATGTTTATTGTAGCCCAATTCATAATTGCTAAGTCATGAATGGAACTGGAAAATATTCTTCTTAGTAAAGTATCTCAGGAATGGAAAAAAAATATCCAATGTACTCGTACTACTATAAAACCAATTTATAATCACTCACACTTTCATATGAGAGATGAATCACAACTATAGCCCAGGATGAAGGAGGGAAGGGGAGGAGGATTTGAAGTGAAGGGGGTGGGTCAATAGACGGAGGGTTAATGGTGGGACCACATCTATGGAGCATGTTGCAAGGGTACAAGTCAAATCTATCAAGTATTGAACACAAATGTCTGTGTGATTAAGTAAATATAGTGAAAGCTATGTTAATTAGTAGGATGAAATGAGGTGAAAGCTATGTTAAATAGGATGTAAGCACTCCAATTTGTACAAATAATCAACACATTGAATCCCCAAAATGCATAAATGTATTCATGATCTATGTATATATGACTTAATAAAAAATAAATAAAAATAGACCTCCCATTCAATCCTTCAATTCCTCTACTAGATATATATCCAGAAGACCAAAAATCACTTTATAACAAAGATATTTGCACCAGAATGTTTTTTTGCAGCCCAATTCATAATTGCTAAGTCATGGAAGAAGCCCAAGTGCCCATCAACCCATGAATGGATTAATAAATTGTGGTATATGTACACTATGGAACATTATGCAGCCTTGAGAAAAGATGGAAACTTTACCTCTTTTATATTTACATGGATGGAGCTGGAACATATTCTCTTTAGCAAAGTATCTCAAGAATGGAAGAAAAAGTACCCAATGTACTCAGCTCTACTATGAAACCAATTTATAAACACCCACAAACACCCACCCTTCAATATGAATGCTATAACCCAACTACAGCCCAAGATGAAGAGGAAAGAGAAAATAGAGGGGAGTGGAGTGGGGAGGATGGGTGGAGGAAGGTTAATTGTTGGGACCACAGCTATGGTGCATTTTACAAGGGTACATGTTAAATCTACTAAGTGTAGAATATAAACGTCTTAACACAGTAATTAAGAAAATGCGGTAAAGGCTTTGTTAACCCGTTTCATGAAAGTATTTCAAATTGTATACAAACCAGCACATTGTAACCCATAGTTGCTTTAATGTACACAGCTATGATTTAATAAAAATAAATAAATAAAATAAAAAATACTTTTGTTAAATAAAAGGTGAGAGATCTTTATTATAGAAAAATTAAGATCACAGATAACATGGGAAGATAAATAAATTAGCCATAATTCTATCAGTTGTGGTAATATTTGCATTATACACTTTTGGTCTTTTACTATCCTTTCATTTTTATGAATGGATGGGTATAAAAAGTATTACTTGAAAGAACAAAAGAATAGAAGCAGTAGTATAAACTGTACAAGAAGAATTGCCCTGAGCATAATAGATTCTAGCTCTTCTGGAATTCTAGACCTCTATTCAGTATCTAGGAAGTTTTTTAATGTCCTCAACTTTTGACTGTTACTTCTCAACTATGTGTATGAATTTAATAAACTAACAACTGTGATCTGATATTTCAAATGCCACCGTAATGTTCATATATGAAACCTGGGTTCTCTATGTGTAGAACTATTTGCATCAGTGACCTGAACCTAAGGGCATGCAGTGGTGATTTTCTTAGAACCCACTTCACTCACGCCCAACTTTGACTTTCAGCACCTCCCACTCTTTCTCCCCTGGCTGTATACATATATATGCTTGGAGATGAAAGAATTGGAGGTAGAGAAGTATAACTTTTTATTCTCTTCCCATACTCTACAAAGTCCAAAATTCTGAAGTTATCAATGTTGAAGGCCACTGAGGGATTTATTGATTCAATCATTTATTCAATCAACCCATTTTAATCCATGAATATTTTACTTGGTACCTCATCCTATAATAAGATAACCACACACTGAAGTAGGTGCTGAGAGGGAAACAAAACAAAGAATACATGTGATTCTTAGTAAAAAAAAAAAAAAGTGTCGCTTAATTGGAGAGACAATACTAATTAAATTCTACAATTAAAAACAATGCAAATATCATATAAAATTACTTAATGTAGTACAGATACATTGCTGCATCTGTATCAGTATCAGCCTTTATTTTAAAAGAAAT
This sequence comes from Otolemur garnettii, assembly GCF_000181295.1. NCBI lineage: Eukaryota > Metazoa > Chordata > Mammalia > Primates > Galagidae > Otolemur > Otolemur garnettii. The sequence continues at coordinate 31,589,322 of NW_003852408.1, forward strand.
TTTTTTCAAAAAATTCTATAGACCTTAAGATTTTGTGTTCTGAATGATTCAGAAATTAACCAGAGTCCAAATTTTGTTTATGAGATACTCACTGTATTTTAACAAAATAACATCACATAATTTAAAGTAACATGTATTTTATTTTATTTTATTTCTTTTTAATGTCTTTTTTTTTTTTGAGACGGAGCCTCAAGCTGTCTCCCTGGGTAGAGTGCCGTGGCATTACAGCTCACAGCAACCTCCA
>NW_003852408.1:31589893-31597062 GCF_000181295.1 Otolemur garnettii
GTTAAAAAATCAAAAAAGAGAGGCTGAGGCAAGAGAATCACCTAAGTCCAAGAGCTGGAGGTTGCTGTGAGCTGTGATGCCACAACAGTCTACTGAGGGCAACAAAGTGAGACTCTGTCTCTAAAAAAAATAAAATAAAATAAAAAATAAAGAACAAAAAAGCCCCATTTGATTATATTATCTCAATTAATGCAGAAAAATGATTTATCAAAATCCAAGTCCATTTCTGACAAAACTACTTAGTAAACTAAGAATAGAGAAAACCTCCTCAACCTGATAAAGGGCATCTTTGAGAAATCCATAACTAACATCAAACTTAATGACTAAGACTGAAAACCTTCTTTTTAGAATCAGGAATAAGCTAAACATGTTCTCTGTCACCACTTCAATTTAACATTGTACTGGAGATTCTAGACAGTGCAATCAGGCAAGAAAAATAAATAACACATACCCACATTAGACAGGAGGAAATAAAGCTGTCTTTGTCACAGGCAACATGATCATCTCTATAGAAAATCTGATGGAATCTACAGAGAACCAAGATACCTAAATTCATTGAGCTTTCTTATTACAAGATTAACATGCAAAAATTATTTTATTCCTATATATTAGCAACAATCAGAAATTAAAAAGTAACATTATCAAAAGTATGGGAAACTCAGAATTAAAATTTGACAACAGATATAAAATTGCCTGATGAGATTATAAAACTTTGTTAAGAGAAATTAAAGAAGCCTTAAATAAATAAAGAGATAAATTGTGCTCATGGATTGGAAAATGCAATATTGGTGTAATGATAAATAAATCAACAGAAGACAAAGTCCAGAAATAGACCTCCCCACATGGACAGTTAAATTTTTTTTTCAACAGTATAAAGGCAATACAGTGTGAAAATAATTTTTTTTCAACAAACAGTGGTAGAATAATCACTCATATGCAAAACACTGAACTTCTATCCATACTTTATGGTATATTAAGAAAAATTAGCTAAAAATGGATCTGAAAGCTAAATGTAAAATATAAAACTGTAACATTTCTAGAAAAATATTATGAGAGAAAATCTTTGTGACCTTGAATTTGACTAAATTTTCTTAGGTACAACACCCAGAGATGATCCATAAAAGAAATAAAGAGCAAATTGCACTTCATCAAATCTAAGAATTTCTCTTTTAATGACATTGTTAAATAATGAAAAAGAAACCCAACCTGGGAGCAAATATTTACCAAGCATATATCTTATAAAAAGCTTACTTCTAAGACATATAGTAAAGAAAACTCAATAATAAGAAAATAACTTCACTGAAAAAAATGGTCAAAAGTATTTAACAGTCACTTCTGCCAAAAAAAATATATGTATAGAAAATAAATGCATGAAAATATATTCTAAATCTTTAGCCTTTAGGGAAATACAAATTAAGACCATAATGAGATAGCACTACACACGTATAAGAATGTCTATAATTACAAAGACTGACTATATCAAGTGTTGGTGAGGATGACAAGCACCTTGATCTCTCATGACACAAACAGTTTAGAAAACAGTTTTCCAATTTCTTAAAAATTTATACCCTCAATATATTTATTCCATTAGTCCATTCTTAAGTTTGTACCTGAAGAAAAGAAAGCATATGTCCTTTACATGATTTGTACATGAATGTCTGCAGCAAACTCATGTGGAAGAGGGTGATGGCTGATATTAGGTGTCAACTTGACTGAATTAAGGAATATATAGAATCCTGGTAAAGTATGATTTTTGAATGGTCTGCTGTGAAGGTGTTTCCAAAAGACATTAGCATGTGTGTCAGAGTAAACAAGGTGGAGAAGATCTATCCTCATTGCCGGCTGGCACCATTCAATCTGCTGGAAGCACAAGGAGAACAAAAATAGAGAAAAGTCAAATGTGTCCATCTACCTGCTGAAACTGGAATATGCTCTTTCTCTCCTGTTGGTGGACAATTCCAGGCTACCAGCTTTGGGTCTCTAGGACTTTTGAACTTGCAGTTTCCCACATCCTCAGGCTTTTGGCATTGAACTGAGAGTTACACCATTGGTTTCCCTGGTTCTGAGGCCTTCAGACTTGGATACTAGCATCCCAGAGTCCCTAGCTTGCAAACGGCCTACTGAAGTCCTTAGCCTCCATAATTGCACAAGCCAATTCCCCCTAATGAATCCTAAGGATTCACACACGCACACATATGTATATATACACATACATACACACGGAGATATCTATCTACTTATCTATATCTATCCATATCTATCTATCTATCTATCTATCTATCTTATCTATCTCCTGTTGCTATATCCATTGATTCTGTCTCCCTGGAGAACCCTGACTAATATAAATAGCCAAAACTAGAAACAATTGCATGTCTGCCAACAGGTAAATGGATACACAAAGCATAATGTATCAATACAGTGTAATAACGCTTTGCAATAAAAAGGGATGAGTTATTGATACATGTAGCAACATAGTTTTTTATCTCAAAATAACTATGCTGAATGAATTGAGCCACAAAATAAGAGCATATACTGTATTATTCTATTCAAGTATAATTGAAGAAAATATAAACTAATCTATAGTGATTAAACTAATCTAATTAGTGTAAACAGCTGATTGTTGTATGGGTGAGGGTAGGAAGAGGAGTGTGAGGGAGATTACAAAGAAAGGGGTACAAAATCTTTGGGTGGATATGATTATGTTTACTGTCTTGCTTGTGACAGTGGTTTCATTGGTCTGTGTTTCTCTTTCCATGGATATAAAAATGAATCTCATATATATAAAAACTTTAAAAGGTGTATAATTTAAATAAATAGTTTATTGGTTGTTAACTATACATAAATAAAACTATTAAAAATTTTTATAGGTCATACGACTTTGTGCACCGAATCATTCAAGAGTTAACCAAAGTCTCTGATAATGTTTAAATGTGCACTATTTCATTCTAATGACATTAACTATAATTGGAAAATTAAAACTTCATTAACTGCATAATGAATTGTTTTTAAGTACAGAGTGCTAAGTGAGCAATTACTTATCAAACTAATGCCCTTTAAAAAACTTTGAAGTGATATCCATCTAAACTACAAATTTAACAGGGCTGTCATTATGTGACACCAGAATATGAAATGAAAATTACGTGCATGTCCAAACAAGAATGTACATAGAAGCCCTGTGTACGATTTTGAACAGGCTTTTTCTTAGTGTAGTTCTAATCCTACGATGAAAAATATCTTTTCCTAAAGTGTATAATTACCCTCTGTCACTCTTAAATCTCCTCTGGTATCTAAGCTCGCTTAATAATGGTGAACAGATGAGCAGAAATTAAAAATAAAGGCCTTCTACCAATTTAGCACCCCGTACATAATGTACCTATAATGATAGTTTGATTGCCAGTGCCCATTATTTTTTTGTTGCTGTCTTTTTTTTCTATTACTGCACCAGAGCCCTGGGTTTCAAAAAGAATGCAGCATCCTGTTCTATAAAACCAGAGCAATTTACATGAATACCAGTGTTAGCCTGTATTAGGAAGAAGCATAGACTAAAACGCAAAACATAATGTAACAACACGTGGACCATTTAATGTCAGTGGCACTCTTCACTTAAATATCGTATTACATTTTGGTTAATTTATTTTCCAAAAAAGAAAAGTGAAAAGCATGAATTTTTTTTTCCCCCAGTAGAATAAGGAGGAAAATAGAAGTGTTTATGGATATTAAAATGAATAAGAAAAATATAGCAAGTTCTCTACCATAGTTGCCTCAGGAGATAGGGAGCAAATGAAAAAGAGACATTCAAGGTAAAACCAAAAGAGATATTATTCAAGTTTGGTATAGCATAGAAGAGATTTGAAATGCCATTGTAATTTTAATTATTATCTGAATCTGAAACCTCTTGTTTTAAAATTGTTACTCTCAATTACACTTCTGCAATCATTAACACGTCTTATTTTTATTTATGTTTTTCTTGGGAACCACTCACCACACAAGCATTATAAATAAGTCATTTGGGAGAGAAGCCCCCGTGCTATCTGGTTAAACAATTAGTGTTGTAAAAATAATGAGCTGGAAATTTTTTAGTGGTTGAGGTGACTTCCCTCGCTTTTTGCAATTAAAACGATGAGTTGTTTTAGGCAAACGTTGACACAGCCTCAGCTACCTGGCAGCCCCCGTCAGGACGCCCCTCCCTGGGATGCTGTGTGACTTACTGAAGGGTGGGAGGACTCAGGCTGCTGGGCGTGCTGGGTCGGGGCCTGACACGGGAGTGAGGAACCAGTAATGTGACCTAATTAAAAATGCAGCATTTTCAAAGTTCTGTGAGAAAATGTGTTATGCAAAACCCCACTCACCTGTAACCACAGACCCGTAGCGCAGAGCTGAGGGCTCAGTTATCACTGCCCCTCCCTGGCAGGCCTGAAGGTTGCAAACAGCTTGTATTAATATTGGGGCCCTATCATGCTCCAGTGAAAGATCTCCCTCTCCCCAGACTTAGGAAATTACCCGGGAGCATTGTGGACGGTTTTCAGTTACCTTAAAAACATCCCGCACAGGCCCTTCTTGTACCGGGACACGCAGACTGTACGGATCATTTGTCTTTCCCAGCCCGCTTCTTCCCACCCTGCACCACCTGTACAAGCAACCCCAGCGAGCAGTGTGAACGTCTTCCATCATTATAACCTTTTCCCTCAGTCACTTCCTTAGTTTTATAGCGACTCTCGCTCCATTTTCCCCTTAGATATTCCGGAGCTTGGGTAAGAATCTGAATCAATTCTCTGGGCTATTTTCTGAGACCACTTCTGTGTGAGGTCCTAAAGCTACCTGTCAGTGTGCGCGGCGATTTTGGGGAGGTGGAAGTCTCCTGCACCCTCCCTCCCCGGTCTTGCGGAGAGCCGGGCATGGCAGAGGGCGCCGCTTTCTACACGCTAAGTGGCCCTGCACGCCCAGCCCTGTGCAGAACCAGCCCCGATGTCTGCATGAAACAAGGACGCGCACACCGGGAGCTGGCGGCCGAGAAGAGCCATTTACCTGGAGAACCTCGCACGGGGGTGGGCCTTGTCTCTATGGCTCTGAAGGGACCACCTTCAGATGCTTAAGTGCCTCCCTGGTCTCTTTAGGAAGAGTTCAATGTGAGCAAGCTAAAAGTCGTCTCCAAGCAAAACAGCAGAAAGGAAGAAGGGCAGCTGGGGCTCGGGGTGGGGTAGACTCCACCAGGCAATCCGAGAGGGAAACAGGGCTCTCCTTGGTTGAGTAACAACCGATGGGGCAAGTATCCGCCCAGCCTAGGCTCTGAGGAGCAAGGCTTTACCCAAGGGGAAAGGATGAGCATAGGATGCAACCCATCAGAAAAAGACTTCCCAGCTTTAAATATGGCCTCCTGCATCTCCATCATAGACAGTCGGGGGTGGGGGGGTCCTTCCAAGGAGGGGTTGGATCTCAACCTTCTGAAGCCAGAGCCAATAACTACCCATTGGATAGTTGGCCAGTGGCTTGGAGCCAGGAGTTCTTGTTTCTGGATTATATCTTGTCTTCTTCTTTCTGTTTGGCATTCCTAGACCCAGCAGAGACTAGGGATGAATAACCTGCTTTTCAGGTGCTGGGACACAGGGACTGCGGAGTTGTTGACATAGCTCTGTCTTCTATGCCTAGAGGGGAGCTGTCCTCCATAGTGGTGAGGGTGGTCAAGCTGACCTCATAAATATTTTTCATCTCTAACTTCAGTAATTATTCTCATGTGTCACAGCTCAGCAATAAAGTTTCCGTGATTAGATGAGACCGGCCTATCACTGGGAGTAGAATCTGAGCTGTTCTCTGTATTGCTCAAGAAGTCACTGTCCACACTCATCAGAGAGCTGAGGTCACCCCACCTCGACTCAGTTACACAAAGTAAGTGAATTTGTTTCTTTCCTGATTGCGTGTCTATTTCTTCTTTGTTATCTCCTACACCCTTTCTTGCCCTAACCCCAAATCTACTACCCTGGAGTTATTCATTGCTCTCTTCTCTCTCCAAGATTTGAACACTTACCTATTTCTGAGTACCTCAAATCCAATTCCACTTGTGGCCACAATGCTTCTCTGTGGGGTGAGAAATGTGGTTAGATGGAGTGTAGGAAAATGCCTTTGAAAAATTGCTTGGTTTGCTACATTCTAGTGAGTCTTGGTGGGAACATCCCTTTGCTATTTTGGAAAATTCTCAGAAAGGATATGCACAAAAATTTCAGCTAAACATTTTCTATCATAATAATTTTTCTAGATTGTCCCAAGGTATGAAGAGAGGGGACAGAGAAGGGAACCTGGGGAAATGGGGCTCTGCCCTCTTTCTCACACCGGGGCAGGGACAATGCCATCTCTAAACAAGAATCCCAGTTTAGGAAAGATGTTTGCTCAGTGAAGTGCATGGTTAGCATAATGAAGAAAGCTTCATTTAAACTATCTGCATTTAATTGCGGTTCAGACCACCTCAGCAGAATTTAGTTGGCAAGGGAATGCTGGTAACCCCAGCTTGCTGGGAGGCCAGATCCAGTAGTCAATCAAAAATCAGATGCTGCATTTTGTATCTTTAAGAAGATGAAGTTTCCCTCTCAGAACAAGACATCATATCTTTAGATTAAGTACTTCAACTCTAATTCTTGGTTTAACCGTTCTCACTTCTACAGATCGAGGATCCCTTATCCCAAATGCTTGGGACCAGAAAGTATTCTGGATTTTGGATTTTTCAGGATTTTGGAATACTGGCATGTACATAACGAACTATCTTGGGGATGGAACACAAGTCTAAACAGAAAGTTTATTTAAGCTTCATATGTATCATATATGTGTATATATAATATATATATATACACACACACTTATATATATTTATCCTGCTACTGAGTTTCTCCAACAGCTTGACTTCCTGTGCTATAGATAAACATAAATGCTGCTGCTTTTTCTTATCACTATTATCTATAGGCCAAGAAACTGCAGGCCTTTTTGACATTATCAATAATATCTTTATACCACCATGCAAAGAATAAACAAAAAGCACAGTGTGTAACCCACATAGGTCTTGGCTATAGGTGGGGCATTGAGGGGTGTGTCTGGTCAACACATGTCATTTCGAGACCCTTCGTGGGCATACTTGCATGGGGGGAATCTGGGCATGTTCAGAAGAGGCACTGAAGGGGACTGGG
>NW_003852408.1:31598451-31610847 GCF_000181295.1 Otolemur garnettii
TGTATGCAGTTCCAATTGCTCTACATCCTTGCCAAAACTTGCCACCAATAATGACTTTTAAAAGAAATGAATTTAGTTTTTTTTTTTCTGTTTGCAGAAGAGTTTGAGGGATAAGAGGAATTTTATCCCAAATTTTATTGATATTTTTAATTGCCTGTGAGGTGTCTCAGGCCCCACCCCCTAAAGATTTTCTATTTGCTCCAGTATTGCCAGCCTTAGGTAAATGACTAGAGTGGTATAATTTGGAGTTCTAAGAAAGCTACACTTAGAAGACTACCTGGCCACACATTTAGCTGAAATATTATAGTTAAAGTTGGTTTCCATTGGCTCCTAAAGCCTTTTTCCGTCAGGCATGCTTTATTGAGAAACAAAGATTTCCTGCCAGTGGACAGCATAAGTGGCAGTTCTGAGACAACTTGGTAGGTAAGACCCTGACTTTAATTCCAAAAAGGGATGCATAAAGGATATTTCTATCATCAGTAGGGATGAGGAAGAACACCACTACCTCACCTCTCAGTCAGGTGCTCCCACAGCCTCAACATTGCATAGATTATTCTTTTCTATGTTTTACCATACCCCTTTGGAGTAGGGGTATGGTAAAACCAGAAAGAGATAAATTGTTAGAGAACTTAATCTTGATGTTGATATTTAAAACATAGGGTAGATTTTTTTTTAAACAAAACATTTAGCTGTCACTAAGTGCAAAATTAATGTTTTACCCCAAACGGAAACCAATCAGCCTGTTTTTTAATCAGTCCAGTGTGTATTAACAGCACAATCTAGTAAGGCCACCCAAATCAGTAGTATTTGGGCCAGTACACTATAAAAATAATTTTGTTTACATCTCTAACATCTGAGATAGATATAAACTCAATTAACTTAGATTAATAATGTAATATTATTTATTGAAACCTTATACTGTGTCAATAGCAATTGTATAATAATGTCTTTAGATACTTTATTATGTGGTCTTGACAATATCCCTTTTGTTACCATTTTATGCATCAGAAAAAGAAGTTAAAGATCTTGCCCTGCTATAAGTGGCCGAGAGGGAGTCAAGCTAAAGTTTGTAGGAATACACTACCCTTTGCTGGCTCCTGCCAGAACCCTACAGACGGGCTGCAAGCCGGAGAGAGCTCCGAGTTGTAACTGATACCTTTGTTTATTCTGCTGCTCTTTCTTTCTGTCTCTACATTATCTCCATCCCTCTCTCTACCTCAGTGAGGACCTGTCGCTCACTCACTTTCTTGCAATGCAAGGTGTGCCTGGTGCATTTGCTTCTCCTGAGAAATCTCCGACAGGGAAGGCCTCACAAGCACATTCCATTCTGAAGCAGACTGTTGCAGCACCATCTGCCATCCTGATAAAGACAATCTTCCTTTAATTAGGAATGTTGAAATGTTGGAAATCCAGGCCAACTTCTAGCATTACAGAGAAAACTTAGGGTATGGAATCCTTGGAGGAGGAAACAGAGAGCTGGGCCCACATTTTCAGGGTAAACACACAACTCGCCTGAGTTTAGGAGAAATGGGGCCTTGTGCTGTGTCTTTGGGAAGCTTCCCTGCAGCCTCCCGAGGGACCTTCATGGTGACACTGCCAGGGGCCAAATGCACTGGGAAAACTTTTAGACGAAACATTTTTTTTTTTTTTGGGCCGGGGCTGGGTTTGAACCTGCCGCCTCCAGCATATGGGGCCGGTGCCCTACTCCTTTGAGCCACAGGCGCTGCCCTGAAAACTTTTAGTTGTATTCACATGTTTCTGGCTGGTGTCTTTCCTTACACAGCAGTGGGCTGTTTTTTTTTTTCCTTAACACGGGTTTAGCTAAAATTAAGATCCTCTTTGTGAGTGTGTGGGTATAGAGTGGATTCAAAGCTCTTTCTCCAGCTATGCTGCTGAACTTCACTGCTACAGAAATGTACTTTACCCCGAAGAGAATTTTATTTCAGACCTGGGATGCATTCTTTTTAAAATGGTAGAAATCAAAATGAGCTATACTTGAGAATTGTTTTCTGTGTACTGTATATAATAGTTTTTTAATTTTAATGTCACCCTGTATAAAACGCCATAGTGTCATAGCTCACAGCAACCTCAAACTCCTGGGCTCAAAGGATCCTCTTGCCTCAGCATCCCCAGTAGTTGGGACTACAGGTGCACACCACTATGCCTGGCTAGTTTTTCTATTTTTAGTAGAGACAGTATCTTGCTCTTTCTCAGGCTGGTCTCAGACACCTGAGCACAAGCCATCCATTGGCCTCCCAGAATGCTAGAATTACAGGCATGAGCCACCAGACCTCGTCTGTATATAGTATTTTAATTGCCATCCATTATAGGGTTAAAATGTCATTTTAATTATTGAAAGAATATTTACTTGATTTCAGTGTAGTCACTATAGCCAAATTGAGAATTTTTTCCCTTGTGATAAATAAATTTTAGTATAATCAGACATTCTTAAATAAAAAAACAATTTGGCACGGTAAAATGATGAACTGACTTTATTTCAGCTTTTAATATCTCTCAATGGTAAAGTGGGATTTTTTTGGTTCCTAAATTTTAGCCTCTTATTAATTTAGATGTCAATTTTATTTATTACTATGTGTTTTAGCTGAATTGTCTATATTTTAAAAAGTATTTATAACATGATTTGATAATAAATGTTTTTCATTTCTAAAAAGATGTGTGTCTTGGCATTTAAAAGTCAGGCTGTACCCAGTTTTCTTATAGTTAGAAGAATAATTTTACCTTAGGGAAATTATGTGATGTTTCAACCCCCAGATAAAATGATGTGAAAGAAAATTTACATAAAGCTGAATATTTCAGTAATGCCATTGTCTTTGAATACTTAATATAAAACATAATCATTCAGGTCTCCTTAGGTAAAATCACTGAAGAGCTAGAAATAAGTTGAACAAACATAATGAATTTCATTTTTCTATAATATACAATGTCATAAACACACTAACTATATTCTAGACTTCTATATTGATTCAAATAGAGGAAAAATAGAAGGTAGTTTTCAAAAGGTATAGTACAGGTAGTATTAATTAGTCAAAATGTTGAGATGGCATTTTATTGATTTTTATATTTCCCATAAATATAAAGACCAAGTCCTACTCTTAGGGATTTAATATCATGCTAACAATAAGCCACAGCGACATAAAGCCCTGACTGTGGCGTGTCTCCTTAAATTTTGCTACCATTTTTGTTTTCGTGAAAGTACTATGGTACACATAAACACAAGACCCTAATCCCTTCTTGTTATAACACTATTCTGCTGTACCTGGTGGGTTCCATCGATTGCTGATTTGTCAATGGCAGGCTTTCCTGGGAAGCGTGTTTGTCATAAAGACAGTCAGCGACCAGTAATATACTTCCAGCAACCAGCTAAATCCTCGTTGTTAAAATTAATCTGACGTTTAAAAAATGATTTCATGGCGCCCAGTGATGACAACACAAAGAATGGACACACAGGTAAATCATAAACCCTGATGTATGTCCTTCACAGAGGAGATCTTGGGGAAGACATTACTGTACAGTCCACCACCCCATCAGTCACAGGATTTTTGTATGTACCTCTGGGTTACTAGCTCAAGTTATTACTATAAATTGTTTTCAAAGATGACATCAAATTTTGCATACTCTGACACCAGTCATCAGAACTTCTGTTTTTCCCTACTTTGTCCTTTTTAATCTTAGTAATCACTGAATCTTGTCAATTCTACCACTTGTATTTTCCCTCTGAAATCCTTCCTTTTTATCTCCATTACCTCTGCTTTCTTACAAGCTTTCAGCACAATATCCAAACATATTTTGTCCAGAAAATTGCAATGTAAATGCTGAAATACTGTAGGGAAAAACTTACATTCTCTTTTTATCAAGTGAGAGCAGATCTGGTATTGAGAAGCAGATGGGAAGTGGAATTTTCTCTTTCCCCTGGTAGCTTCTTCAGGCTTTTCATGGAGTGGACATCTCATCACACTGAACAGAACGTCAGTGTTTAAAAATATGTAAGAGTCTGACAAGTAAGTTCATGAATTCATCCTACATACTTCATTGCTGAATATCACTATGGTCATCTTTAAAGTACTCCTCCTCTTTGGAAAATATGTACAGACCCCAGTGTCCAGTTGACCCCTCAAAGCCATTTTGGATGACCATCAGAGCTATTGTATACACTCTGACAATTAAGTTCATAAGCTTGCCACTATTCACTTATGTCGGCAGCACTGTATAAACAACTTGGTAAGGTTTCATAACCTTGGTACATCAGTGTCTCACAGCTGTGTTCATGGGGATGTGTGGTGGTATCTTGCTGAGTGGCATTTATTATTGCTATTATGTGTCATACAATAGCTCTGATGGGTGTTTCAGAAAAAAAAAAAGTTCCAAAATTACTTTGAAGGGTGGACTAGGTACTGGCATCAGTTCACAGCTTCCCAAGGGAAGTACTTTGAAGGTGACCATAGTGATATTAAGCAATGAGATATGTGACACTTTTTCTAGGATGAGTTTGAGAACTTAATTGTCAGCACTCCCTTTATACTTCTTGGAAAGCCTGTCTGAGATGCATTTGTTGAGAGATGACACATGGCACTAAGGTAGCACCTTTGTAAATGATTTTCAAGAACGATGAAGCTTTTCGAGATATTTTTTTCTGCCTTGATCTCTGACTTTTAGCCTTAACACTTGGCTAAGTTGAGATTCTGTTGCAATGATGCAAGTTCCCTCCTGGAGATTTGCCGTTCTTCTCTTGAACCCACTGTCTAGTCTCTGTGACTTCATTAGTGTTCTACATGCATGCTCTTTTCACATGTCTGTTTGAGTCGGTACAAGGTCTGGCATGAAGAAGATGTTTAATAAACATGGGAAAGTGTAGAGAAGACCAATTTTAGCTCTATTGCTATGTCAATAATTTTTACTTAGCATTATGATCATTATATACATGTGCAATTGGAACTAAAAAAATCACTCATTTGGCACCAAAGCGTGACGAATATAGTTTTTGGGAAAATGCCCCTAGTTTCTCTAAGCCCCATGTGGAGGCCTCATGGGCCCAAAGCTCTTGACCAGTCTGAAGGACAGCTGTATGCCCAAAGAGAGGGGAATCTTTTATCCCTACAAGAGTCCCTTTATCAGGTACAGATGAGATTTCCCTGGCTCTGGCCTTTGCAGTGAAGCTACAGATTTTAGCACAGGCAGGAGTGTCTCCATTTCAGAAATACAGTGAAAACAAACAATCTATCTGTCTGCACAACATTCCTTTAAAATCAAATGAGTTTATTTATAGCATGGTAGCCCCTGGGTGGGGGGTGAAGACTGGCCAACCGTACCACAGAGACTGCAGGAACCCAGGGGCCTGGCAAAGTTTCCATCAAGTTTTATGTCAAGACTTATGGGGGCGGGGTAATGTTTCATACCAATAACTCAGAGGATTAAACACATTTCTATGCAACTGTGGCAGATTTAGATTTTATTTTTACCCCACAGTCCTTAAATTACAATACCTCTTTTGATGTGGCATATGCACATTGTGTATTCTTAACTGCTTATTTGGATACATTTGAGACTCTCAGAAGCCTTTTTTTTTTCACTATAGATGCCAATAAGTATGTCTTTCAGGGGAATGGAAACTGTACTTTTATATTCCTGGTTTGGGGATTCTAATAACGTTTTAAAAATGTATAACCTAATAATGAGCCATGTATACCACTGCATTATACTGAAGGAGTTTTATTTTCCTTAAAAGGAAAGGTGCTTGAATTTTTGGTCTAAAAATGATCTACTATAGTTTCCCATCTGGAAATCCTAACTACCTTCATTGTCTGAAGTTTCCCTATCATAGTCTCTGAAAATTAAAACTATGAACAAGCCCCATTGAATGAGAGGAAAGATTAAAGTCCTTCTAAAGTTAAAGGCCTTTCTTGTCTTCACTAATAGCTAACTTTACCCTATATCTGCTACATCCTTGTTCCTGCTGTCCCTTGATTTACAAGTACAATATTATTTTTCTCTACTGGATATCTTCTATGCTCTGAATACTTGTGTACTCCAAAATCCATTTAAAACCCTAACCCCCCATGTTAAAAGTAGTGTCTTTCAACCTTTTTTATCTCATGGCACACTTGAACCTATAGTTAAACTTCAAGGCACACTTAGATTATGTTGATCCAAAAAAGAAAAAGAAAGAAAGAAAAGTTAAAAAAGAATATATTTACTGTGCTTTGAACTTCTTTTGAAAATAATTCATGATCTTTAACAATTTTCCTGGCATACCTAAGATCCTCTCACAGCATACCAGTGTGCCTCCAGCACAATGGTTGGAAAATGACTGGCTAGGATATATAAAGCTTTTGGGAGGTGATTAGATCATGAGAGTGGAGCCCTTGTGAATGGGATTATTGCCCTATAGAGGAGGCCCAAGAGGGTTTGTTTGGCTCTCCCACCTTGTGAAGACACAATGAGAAGACAGCCTCTGTGATCAGCAAACAGCCTATACTAGGCACCAAATTTGCCAGCACCTTGATCTTGGACTTTCCAGCCTCCAGAATAGTGAGAAATAAATGTTTTGTATAAACCATCCAGTTTATGATATTTTTGTTATGGCAGCTTGAAGGAACTAAGACAACATTTTAGGCATTTATATTTTTGCCATCACAAGTAGTTCTGATAATGCATTATAATGGGTGCACAGGAAGATAGGTCTTATGGTTTGAAAGCTTGTTGCCTCTGAAAGTTATGTGGACACTTGATCATTGAGTGACAGTATTTAGAAGTGGTTCCTTTAGGAGGTGACTAAGTGGTGAAGGCTCTGCTGTCATGAATGGATTCACCAATTTTATGGATTAATAGGTGAATAGATCAATGGATTATATAGGGGAGCAGGTTGGCTAACTCGAGAGTGGGTCTGTTATAAAAGCCAGTTTGCCTGTCTCTGTGAGCCCCCTTGCCATGTCATGCCCTGCACTGCCCCAGGACTCTACAGAGAGTCCCCACAAGCAAGAAGGCCCTCACTGGATATGGCCTCTCAATGTTGGACCTCCCAGCCTCCAGAACTGTAAGAAATAAATTAACCTTCTTTATAAATTGAATATCAGTGTCAGATATTCAGAGGAACTGTCCTGGACAGGAGATTAAAGAAGTACAGCTCAGCACAGTCTAAAATCCTTTAAACCCAAGCAATGAGACCTAATCTCCCTGCCTTCAGATTAGGAGCCCTGTGCTGTGTGAAAGCCTCAATTTTAATCACATTTCCACTCACAGAGACTATGATAGAACATAAACAAATGGAGATTGATGTTGTTGAGCAGGAGAAACGTCTTTTTTTTCCTCATTCATTACTAGGTTTATGGCTGAAGCCTCCACAACGAAAGACAGATTCACAAGAGAAAAGCATACAAATTTATTAAATAAGTTTTATATGACATAGCCCTACTATGAAACTAACTTAAAGCTTTCATAGGAAAGCTATAACCCAATTTTAGTCCAAGAATATGGGCAAAGGGGAGAGAGAGGGGAGGGGAGGGAAGAGGATGGGTAGAGGGAGGGTGATTGGCGGGATCATGTCTATGGTTCATCTTATAAGGGTACATGTGAATCTTTCTAAATGTAGAATATGAATGTCTTAACACAATAACTAAGAAAATGACATGAAGGCTATGTTAACCAGTTTGATGAAAATATTTCAAATTGTATATAAAAATAGCACACTGTACCCCATGACTGTATTAACGTACACAGCTATGATTTAATAATAAAAAAAGGAAACGAAACAAAAAAATAAGTTTTATATGACATGAGAGCCTTCTTAAGAAAATGAAGGGCCTCTAAATGGGTAAACATGTATATATTTTATGCTGGGCTTGATGAAGAAGTGGATAGTCATAGAGAAACATGATTGGATAAAAATGTGTGATCTAGCTGTAATAATCTGGGAGAAAATTTTGCAAAACATGTTTAAATTCTTCTCTGTGGCCCTGCATCTCAGAGATAAGGAGGTACCCTTCTTTCTGGTATGGGGGAGGGTTGCCTCTTAAATGTCTTATGACCTGCTTCAGGGAAAGGTCAGAATACCCTTCTGAAGTTTGATGACCTGCTTCAAGGAGAAGGACAAGAGAAGGCAAGAGAGTGACCTTCCTGCTCTGGTGGTTTCCTTAAGTGCCACAGTGCTATATTTTGCAATAGTATATCCTGAACCCCTCAGGGCTTAGTGCTGACCAGTGACCAAAGTCCCACCATTTGGGACTCAAAATTCTAGCCTTCACATTGGTTGCCTAGTGCTAGCTTGTAGTTCCTCATTCATCTCTACTATTGAGGAGGCCATTTAAGTTAATCAACAATACTTTGATAACTTTGCCTATTTTCTGCGTCTGGAGACTTACATGTGAGGGCAGAAGCAGGAGATTAGGACTGGGGTTCAACTTCATTGCCAAGTATAGCATCGTTGTGTTAACCACACTCTTTCTTGGAGTTTCCAAGGCCCTAATTGAGTAATCTTATTAGTAGTGTATTTTAGTATTGGGGAAAGAAGAAATACCATTCCATAATCATACAGAGCAAACGACATATTACAATAAGCAACTATTAGTCATCATGCAAAATGATATATGTTATTGACTTGAAAAACAAATCTTTTGAAAGCTTGGCTCTTTTCATTCTTGCTTATTTGGAATTTTCTATCTTACAAATTATGGTCCTTCTTCAGATCATGTCAAATTTGCACTGTAGTATTAAAGAAAACAATTTTCTTTGACATTTCATAAGAATGATAATGGTAATTGGTGGGTGGGTCTTTCTTTCAGATCTTACTTGAGTCAGCCAACTTCTGAATGACAGAGTAAATTTGTGTTGGTAACTTTAGGAAAACATTTTGCCCTTTGTTCAAAATCCTTTCATATTTTCAGATAAGTTTTGTCTAAATTTTGGGAAATGTAGAAATTTTTAGAAAAATAAAATAGAAGTGTGTGGATTTGGGGAGACAGAACAAATCAAATTTCTTAATTAACATAAAAGTGCATTGCATTCCAGAGGGTGAGGTCTATGCTGAATATTATTGTGTAGATGGAATGATTATATGTAAATTGCTTACTCTATTCCTCTGTTTATGTGCATATGTATATGGAATCTGTGGGCTTTTTTGTATGGCTGAGTATGTGGTCAAATTGTGTGACTAGGCTTCTTTATTGGGAAGTGTGGGATGTAGACAGGAAATCAGGAATTAGAAGCCCTTATGGTTTTACTTTAACAGAGGTAAGGTTGGATTGGCATGGCATTCATTTTTCATATGAAATCATTTAAAATGGAATCATTCTCATAATGTACATTAAACATGAGTCCAAAACAATTTCACGAAATGCATTCTTACAAAGAAGGTAAGCTCCCGGAACAACAAAATCAGTGGGTGTATTTTTTTTAATGTGAAATACCTGACCTGGAATATAATAATTTTACTTCTATAAAATTGAATCCCAGACCATTGAAGAAACACTTTTCTATCGGTACACCTTAAATTTTTGAAAACCTGTCTGAATAATTTCACCCATTTAAGGCAAATAGTTATATAGCCATCTGCCTAGATAAGCTTAACCCTAAGCCAATGAGAACAGTGGAGAGCTCCAAAAGAGTACAGTCTGCACGCAGTGTAGAACTGAAAAAGGACACCAACATCCACAGATGGATTTGCCTACCACATTGAAATCAACATGGCAAAGATGGGAGGAAATGAAAAGTGTTTATTTCCTCAGGAAATCTCATATATTCATTCTGATGGGAACACATCCATTCAACAAACATTTAGTGAGAGCCTACTATGTGCCAGATCGTGTGTTGGGTGCCAGAGAAGATTCATAAGAGAGCTTCTCCTGGTCCTTACAGACCACCATGTACATGGAGCATGTTGTGGCAGAGTCTGGGCAGAGCTCTGACTGACTCTTCTCAGGGAAGGTGAACCTCCCAGAGGAAAGTGCCATTTGGGCTAAGTCCTGAAGGATGTGTAGGAGTCTCCACACGAAAAACGAGGACAGCATCCCTGGCAGAAAGACTGACGCTAAAGAGGTGTACAAAGTACATGGAGTGTTTAGGGAACGGCAGGAAGTTTGCTGCGGGTGAAGCACCAGGCTCTGCAGATCACAAACACTTCCTGGCTCTTACCAAAGAGGTCACAGTCTGGTGTCCCGTTCAATTCGATTGGCAGACTTTTTTTTTTCTTTTTTTGGCCCATACAGTGTTTTAAAAATATTTTGAATTAGTTGCCAAGATTTAAAAATTGGAAGATTTCTCATAAAATTCCAGATTTCTGGCTTCTCTTGAAAAAAAAAATCAGAAGATCTGGCAACACTGGGCCCATATTCCCACATGGCAACAAATGACTGGAGCTGAGTTGCGGCTCCCAGGCCCCCTCCCTCTTTGAAAGAAGCACGTGCTTGCCAGTTCACCCTGCTGTCTTCTCACTGTCGTGTTGTGTGCCTGGCCACCTCCAAACCTATTGGTCACTAAGATAGTGAACAAAACAGCTATGATTCTCATTCTTGTGGAACAAAGTTCTGCAGAAGACTTCTTGGAGAAAAGTGGGAGGAGCTGCGACCTAGAGGTTGAGTCAACATGGAAGAGCCTCCTGTGCCTTCCCCAAGAATTGTGGACTTCTTCCCTATATAGGACTATAGGGAGACAATAAGTAAGTAAGACAGTGACGTGATTAGATCTGTCCTTCAAAACTCTGACAACAGAGGAAAGATTGTATGGAAGGAGAGTCCAGGGCAAGAAAACACATCAGTGAGAGAAACCCAAATTAGATAAGGATGTCCTACTTAAAACCTAGACAACCTAGTAAAGCCACAATCCAACTTTGAGTCATAAAAGCATTTTCCAAAGAGAGATCTCCTAAGACTTCAAACACAGTAAAATGTCAATTTATGTATTTTAAATATTGATATGCAAAAATAAAGAAAACTACTTCAGGTAACAATGTAAAGAAATGCCACAACTTTTGAAGTTTTGTACCAACAAGCAAATATTAAGCCTCAGACCTTCAGATTGGGCTGGCTAGCTCATTTCTAGGCAGCCGTAAGTGTTTTCCTATCAATTTATACCTTGCAAGATATCATGATCTAGTATTTCATGAAGGAGCTTATATATTAGACCAAGTTGACTCAATTGCAAAGGAAAGTTAATAAATGGAAGACATACTTCTTGTCCTTGTTCTATGTTTCCTTAAACAAGGGAAAATGTAGTCTTTAAATTCATTATTTATGTAGAGGACAGAATTCTGTTCACCTCAGAAACTCTTTAGGACACAAATAATAAAATTTAACCCCCAAAATAATGTTCAAATTCACTTGTGTTCTGTTTTGTCTTTTTTTTTTTTTTTTAGCATAACAAATTTATTTGACCCAAGTTTTACATGACTTGGGAGTCTTGTCTTTTTATTGTTATTATTAAATCATAGCTGTGTACATTAATACTGTCATGGGGTACAGTGTGCTGTTTCTATATACAATTTGAAATATTTCATCAAATTGATTAACATAGCCTTCAAGTCATTCTCTTAGTTATTGTGTTAAGACATTCATACTCTACATTTAGAAAGATTCACATGTATCCTTATAGGATGAACCATAGGTGTGATCCCACCAATCACCCTCCCTCCACCCATCCTCCCCCCTCACCTCCCCTCCCTCTCCCCTTTGCCCATATTCTTGGACTAAAATTGGATTATAGCTTTCCTATGAAAGAGAATGGAAGAAAAGGTATCCAATGTACTCAGCCCTACTAAGGTTTTGTCTTTTTTAGGGTTCCATAGATTTCTCTTAAGATGGAGTTTGTCATTTTGTCATTCTGTTCATTATATTATTTTCTTCAATCTTCTCTAGCACAGGGAAGAGGATGAGAAAATTCAGAAAGAACTGGGAAAGGTTATGATGGCAATGGATCTCCTACTTTGAAGCTATAAAGTTTCACATAAATGTATAGTTGTCTGATTAAAATGGGTTCCTTAGGGTCTTTCTTGTAGCATATAAAAATTCTTCAAATCCCTAATGTTGATATTCCAAAGGGGTCACTATCAAATAAAGCAGCCCATAAATGTCTAAATCTTCTGCACTGTCAAGCATTTCTCTACTTTTCATAGCTTGTGACTTAATTTTTGAATTTCCTTTCAAGGACTAATACTCAGGTACATAGATGAGTGGAATTCTGTGCATCAAACCACTTGAATGAATCAGCTCTTAGAATACAGCTTCCTTGAATACAGAAGCAAAAGTACTTTCTAAGATCTCTTCTGACTTTGCCAATACTCTGTGTGTTCTTTGAATAAGATATAAAGGTTTAGAGCCTTTTATTGCCACATGGGTATGTGTATTAGATCAACAGTCTTGAGTACCAGATTGTTCATTGCAGCTCAATTCA
>NW_003852408.1:31611342-31612735 GCF_000181295.1 Otolemur garnettii
GTACAAATGACTTAATAAATTTAAAAAGTCTTGAGTGATGTAATGACCAACAGGATATATTGCAGATTAGGGATCACATTCTATTTCTAAACTTCTGTGTGCAGAGTGATTACATGAGGTTCTTCAGAGTACAAACCTAGAGCATAATAACAGCACATGCTTTGTACCAGGCACTGAGCTAAGTAATATGTATATGAGTAATACAATTAAGTTCAGGAACTCATTCTAGAAAAAGTGCTACATATCCTAATGCTGAATATCACTACAGTCGCCTTCCAAGTACTCCCCCAGGGAAGCTACACACCGATGCCACCCTTCAAAACAATTTTTGAACTCATTTAGGAATAGCTGTGGTTGTGTAAAGGTCTGATAATTAAGTTCACATCCTAGAAAAAGTGGCCTCTGGTAACCATAGTGATATTCAGCAATGCAGTATGTAGCATTTTTTTCTACAGAGTAGCTTCCCAAGGGGAGTCCTTCGAAAGTGACCATAGTGATATTCAACAGTGAGGTATGTAGCACTTTTTCTAGGATAAGTTCCTAAACTTGTCTGACTCCACATTAGTTACCCAAACATCAGTACAATCCTATCAGATAGGTGCTGTTACAGCTCTCTTCTCCATTTAGCAGATGAGAAGATGGAGGCATAAGGAGTTTTAAGTAATGGTCCCAAAGTCTCACAGCTGAGAGAGCTGGGATTTGGTTCTATGCAGTTTGATGCTAAAAAGTCTGTATTCTTGACCACTACTATATTTTACATTTGTAGATGTGCCTGCTTAAACATTCAAGGATATTGATGATGTACTAATGCAACCTCTCATCAGGCTCCAAATCTCTCCTCTTTGGCTAATCTGGAGGCAATTTCAGGGTCTATTAAACATCTTCATGTACACATAAGATGCAAGACACAGCCAAATTTCTTACACAAATGCAAAATTTAAAAAATGCCCTTTAAATATATCTGGCCTAGCTGCATCTGGTACAATGGGAAATTGCTTTGCAGTTAGCTTTACTTAATGTAAAAGGTCCCGATGGGCAATCTCTTTGCTATGTCTTAGTCAAGGTGGTCATTAAGTATTTAATTCATAGTCATACCTAGAGCAAGGTTTAGCATGACAGCACAGCGCACTCTGTTATGGTACATAGAAACCTAGTGAGATTCTCAGCTGAATCTTTTGTTTTCATTGATCATCCTCCCACAAAGCCAGCATGCATTTTCTTTATTTTATACAGTATATTACATTCAGACATTCAATTTTATAGTTTCTTTTTAACTTAAGGTACCCAAAGATAAAGTTTGTATATTAATTAAAAATGGAGTTTATACACAATAACCAGTTGATTTTCAATGAGTACCTGTAATAATTAGCACTCATTAGGGAAAAACAAAACA
>NW_003852408.1:31613518-31616898 GCF_000181295.1 Otolemur garnettii
GAGCGTTCTGTGTTTGGCTGCATTGGGAATCATCTGGGAACATATTAATAC
This sequence comes from Otolemur garnettii, assembly GCF_000181295.1. NCBI lineage: Eukaryota > Metazoa > Chordata > Mammalia > Primates > Galagidae > Otolemur > Otolemur garnettii. The sequence goes on from NW_003852408.1 coordinate 31,613,570, forward strand.
CAAAGTCCCACCCTCAGAAATTCTGAATTACTTGGTCTGGCACTTGGGAGTTTTTACATAAAAGATCCTCAGGTGATTCTGATGTGTAGTCAAGATTTAGAAACAATGCTCTAAAATGACTCAACTCAGCAATAGACATTCTTGCTATATCATCAAACACTGTGATCTATATTCGAGTGACCCTGGGACTTCCAATGTGAGATGGCACCAGTCTAAGCAGCGTCTGGTCCACTGTCTGCTAGGTCTCCATTTGAAATTCCCATCAAGGCATCTAAAAGTATGAATATTCAAATTATATAAAAAGGGGGCAAAAGTTCACCAAAAATCCAGAATTGTTATGGAATTTCCACAAATGAGAGTTTGATGGGGCAGAATTCATGGGCATTTCCACTCTGTCTCACATGAATCAGAATAACACCTTTGGCTGACAAGTAGATGGGAGAATGCTATTGTTAACCTTTGATCAGTGATGTGGGAGCTAGTTTTATGAGAAAATGAGGCAGATACCACTTCTTTATAACCAAGACCATTTCCTTAAAAGGCCAGAGCTAGGTTTTACCTTCCCTCCTGCATCAGCGACTATCATTCTACCCACATCCATTCAGAGACCATCCCAGGCCTTTGTAAAAAAGGAAAACGCATCACTCCCTAAAAAAAGTGTCCCCTTTGGTAAAGGACACCAGCAGGGCAGGAATGGTACATGCTCTAAGATTACAGTGTACAACATGATAGCATCTGGTCACGTGTGACTATTTAGATTTAAATGGATTAAAATTAAACAAAGTCTTTAATTTCTCATTCAGACCACTTGGGTTTCAAGTACCTAAGAGTAACGTGCCTAGGAGCTACTGCGAAGGACTCTGCAGATTATAGGCCACTTCCATCGTCAGAGGAATTTCTATCAGACTGATATAAGCACTGATATAGGTAAAATTTTCAATAAAATCTGAAATGTAGTAATGGTAATAATGCCAATTTCATAAGATTTTTAAAGCCTATGAAGCAAAGGCCTCTGGAGACACACCTGTAGTCGACATTTGCTTATCCTGGTGCATAAAGGAGAAGGCGCTCCAGAGGAACTGGAGTCATTTGGAACATTAGTCAAAGAATAGTGTTGACCAGGAAAGTTCTAGAATGGTACATTATCTTCAACCACATTGGCCTGTTAATTAGATCACCTTGTTTGTGGTCTTATCACAGAACATATGGGTCCTATTTACAAAACTTGAGCCTATATACTTGTTGTACAACAAGGTTTGATTTAGTTTACCTGTTTTGAAGTTTTGAAAATTACAGCTTCTGTTTCAATTCTCAGTATCTCTGCTGCTTCCATCACAACCTATCTGCTGGAATGATCTTTTTTTGTTTGTTTGTTTTGTTTTAGTTTTATTGGTAATAGATCATTTCTTATGGAAATATGATTGATTTCATTTTGTACCTCTGTTTCACTACCTCTATTAAAAAGCTCTGAACATTTGTAACAGTAGTTGCTTTGATAACTGTAAGCATTATTTCTAGTTACTTTCCTGGATGGTTATTTGTTGAATCATCTAGTGTGACAGTGCAGCATTTAACACTAGAACTCATATATTTGGCAATTATCACAGGTAAACACTCAGACAAGGATTATAATTGATGGTCAAATCATGTACCAAGTATCCCACAAACTACAGTATTTGGATATTTCTTAAATGACCAACTATTTTAGCTCTTTAATTCAGAGAGGCGCTTAATTTGCCAGTATGTGAAGAAGTAGTCCAATCTCTGAAAATTGTCAAGGATAAGAGTCTTAGCATAAATGAGAGACAGAAGTATCTAGCAATAATTCTGATATCAGAACCAATGAAGGAGAATAAGATGGCTTAGAAGAGAAAGAACATAATGTGTAAAGAAGCACAAGACTAGTGGCTCTTCTGGTCTCTGGTTTTTGTGGAGAGGGATAGTCTTGAATCAAATCTTTCTCCTGTAGGCAGTCATCTACGTGTTCTTAGGATCTGGAACTAGCTCTCTGTTCTTGAGGACCATTTGCTTCTGATGATTCTACAGAGATCCTCTGTTTCATGTTTCTATTAAGTGTGATTTTTTAAAGCTTTTAGAGAATGGATTAAGTCATCTGGAAAACATGTATTTTTGGAGTCTTACTTGTTATGTTAGTTGCTAATAGTACACGAAAAGTTCTCTGAGAGATTTAGGTGAAGTCTTTTTCTAGTGGTATTTCCAAAATTTCTAATTACCTAGAATATCACATGGAAGCTCATTGGTTGGCAGGCAAGAAAGTCTGTTCATATCTTCTGGTGAAATGAATAAACATCTCTTGCTAATTTATTGTATTACACTACAGTATTAGATTGGAGAAAAGTAGAATTCTCTATTGAGATATCACACAAAATTAACTTGCCAATAGTCAGTTATCCTAGAACAGTGAGGGCAGTGATAAATCTCTAGAATTTTCATTTACCCAAAAATGTGTATGTCAGAAATCACCAACTGACATTTCATATGGAAATGTGGAGACAGAAGTCTCTGTATAGGCTCTTACTGTATCTACATGAATATGTTTTATTTAATATGCAGAGCATATGATCATTGATACATACTTAACAGTAACACGTTTTATTTATGTATATTTAACATAGAAATGCTGAACTTATTTTTGAATTTTTCAGTTTTTTAAAAAAAAATTATCCTAACTCAGGTAAAGATAAATGTTCTCATAATAGTCTTGAGTTAATTAAAATTTAGAGAATGGCAAACAAGTCTCATGATTCCTACTATTCCTTTTTATGTAAAGTAAAGGAGAAAATCTTTCTGTTACCCACATTCATTTAGGAAACCCAAAGGGGCAAAAACTATCATAAACAATTTTATTATCCTAAATTTGTGTCTAAATTTGGAAAAAACAAAACCAAGAAGAGTTATCATAGGAGAGAAGATGTGTTAAGGCAAGATCATTACAGGTAATATTTTAAAAAAATTTTTAAAAATTAATGAACATTATTAAGAACTTTAACTTTTACAAAAGTAAAAACATTTTAAAGTATGTAAATAACAAAGAGAATTAAGAGAATAATTGTATTATGTGGACACAAAATAACTTAGACTTTGTGTGTGTGAGGCAGGGTCTTGCTACATACCTTGGGCTAGACTGCAGGGTTATTGTCAGAGCTCACTGCAACCTCAAACTTCTGGGCTCCAGTAATACTCCTGCCTCAGGCTCCCAAATAGCTGGGACTACAGATGTGTGCCACCATGTCCTGCTAATTTTTCTTTCTTTCATTCATTCATTCTTTCTTTCTTTTTTCTTTTTCTTTTCTTTTTTTTTTTTTTTT
>NW_003852408.1:31616918-31653363 GCF_000181295.1 Otolemur garnettii
CTAAATTTGTGTCTAAATTTGGAAAAAACAAAACCAAGAAGAGTTATCATAGGAGAGAAGATGTGTTAAGGCAAGATCATTACAGGTAATATTTTTAAAATATTTTGAAAATATTAATGAACATTATTAAGAACTTTAACTTTTTCAAAAGTAAAAACATTTTAAAGTTAAAGTATGTAAATAACAAAGAGAATTAAGAGAATAATTGTATTATGTGGACACAAAATAACTTAGACTTTGTTTGTGTGTGGGAGGCAGGGTCTTGCTACATACCTTGGGCTAGACTGCAGAGTTATTGTCAGAGCTCACTGCAACCTCAAACTTCTGGACTCTGGTAATCCTCCTGCCTCAGGCTCCCAAATAGCTGGGACTACAGATGTGTGCCACCATGTCCTGCTAATTTTTCTTTCTTTCTTTCATTCATTCTTTCTTTCTTTCTTTTTTCTTTTTTTCTTTCTTTTTTTTTTTTTTTTTGTGTGAAAATAGGGTCTCAATCTTCCTCATCCTGGTCTTAAATTCCTGACCTCAAGCAATCCTCCTGCCTTGGCCTAGTTTTTGTTCTAACATTTTAAAGGATGACTCAAGGCAAAGTGCTTGTCCAAAGAAAGCTAATTTGATGAGAACTTCTGAACTCCCACCCTCTTGGAGCCATCTCCAGTATGGATTCCTTCGGTCAATATCTGTGGTAGCTGATGTGCTTTTTTGACTAGTTCAATTCTAGCAAATCAAAGACTTCTTTTTTTCCCCTGAATAGCTAGAAAATATCCATTCGGGAAAAAGCAGACCAAAGATCAAATTTCAGCTCAAGCATATTGACCTTGGAGATTTGTCGCGTGGGTTTATACTCTAAACATCCAATGTTTGAATTGCAGCATGAGAATAGAGGAGAAATCTATTTGACCAAGGAGTGAATTATATCTGTAAATGAAGATAAAATTCAGGGTCTCCAAGTCTTAATTATTAGGCTACCTGAATGGTTGTTACAGTATCTTCTTGTGTTCAGTTTGTCTTTTAGGTTAGTTAACCAGAGAGGGCACATTGAGGCGAACTGCCATGTCTTGAGCAAAAGGATCTTATCCCCTACAGAGTGTATAAAGATTCATTGAGTTTGACATAAAGAGAAAAAAAAATAATTGGGGTGATCTTAGTATCTCAACCTACATATTTGTAGAGTAGCTGTTTTGTGAACCCAAGTGCTATTGGAATTGACTCTGGAGGGGCTGTTTTCATGTGTCTATGACCCATTTGGATTCTGAGCCACATGGACTTGCCTTTGATTCACACACTAGGGTCAGACACCACTGGCTTCCCAGAGTAGGAATGGGAAGTAGGTTCACTTATCTAGTCTCCTAACCACACATATATAGCTGCTGCTGTCTATGTCATTTATATGCAATAAATCTGAGCTGGCAGTCATTGAGGGGAGAGTTTGAGGCCTTCTTGGCCAGGGCTCCAGGTGGCTTAGTGATCAGCACTACTTCTACACTGAGGACCATGCTGGGGGATTCCACTTGTCTCTTGTTTCCTCTTCCCTCCCTGATTCTTGAGGTTACCAAAGGAAAAGAAAATAATCATCTGCCCTCATTAAGCCCCCACTGAGTGACTGTTGGTTTCCCAGTTTCCCAGCCTAGACAGGAAAATCATTATTTTCAATTTGGGGAATGTTTACCTGATAAGAATAAAACCAGCTTGCTAAAGGGCTACTGTATTTCTACAAAGGATGAAGCAGCTGTGATTAATTGGGAGGAGGGAGTTACTACCTTATTGTCGTAGAAGCTCTTATGGGCAAAGAGAGAAATGGAGTTGTCAAAAAATCAAAGAGCATACCTTGTGCTAAACCCAGTGGCTTCCTGGAAAATCCTGCTGTGAGCTCTGTCTCCTTGTGGAGGCTTAGACTGTAGCTACTCTCCCCTATACCACCAAGGACGGAGTTCAGTCTTGTCACGGTGGATGGATGGATGATGTGCTCTGGAGTTGAGAGCTTGAACTTGGGGCCACATCCACCCCCTTGGATTTTGAATTAGGTATTTAGTCTTAAATCCTCAATTTATCCATCTATGAAACAGTGATAAAAATATTATAAAACCCATAGATTTAGCATAAGAATTTAATGAAGCAATCCATGTTTCCATCCCTTGCATGTAGAAAGTGTTATTAAGTCTCAGCTATTATTATTTACAAAGTTTGGGAGTCCCCAAGATCACCTTCACCTTTGACACCAACTGCAGGTTTGGTATCTTCAAGTGCACCTGCAGTTTTAATAATTCACTAGGACTCACGGAACTCATAAAAGTTGTTATACTCAGAGGTTATAGTTTACTACAGCAAAAGGATACAGATTCCAAGAGAAGATGCATATGAGGCAGGATCCAGGAGCATGCCAGGTGAAACTTCCCGTTGTCCTCTCCTAGTGGTGTTGTGCAACAGTGCCTATTTCTTCTAGCAACTACATGAGGTAATATACAGTACACTGCCAACCAGGGAAGCTCACCTGAGCTTTGGTATCCAGTGTTTTTGTTACAGTTCAGCCACATATAATTGGTTGGTGGCATCACTGACCTTAGCCAGCCTTCAGCTAAAGGCTCTTACCGCAAACCACTTTGTTAGCATAGACTATCTGGCATGACTTGAGGCCAGGTAGTGTTCCCTATGATCCATGCTCTCTGCTGGGCAGTGGAGGTAAAAAAGCTCAGTCAGCCAGTGTCCCCCACAATGAACCAGTGCAAAAGACAAATGTTTAGACAAATAATTACAGTACTATTCACCAAAATGTTCTAGGAGCCCAAGAGAAGAAATACTTAATTGTGCTTGCAATTGTGGGGAAAAGCTAAGTTCCTTTTCTTTGGGAAAAAATTATTTTGATTTGCTAGCTAAGACATTAGATCTTACTATCTTGAAAAATGACTTAATGCTGAGTTATATTCCTAATCTATAAAAGAGGACTGATAAAAATATCCCAGTCATTGATATTGGTAGTCCCAACATTTCAAAGCTTCTCAGTCTGTTGTGTCACCCATTCAAGGCTTCCTAACTAAGCCCTGTGCTTTGCTTCTCATCTTAATTGACTCCTTTTAAGATTTCTGCACCAGAGTCCTTTGCTTCTGCTTCTGGGCAACTGCTTGGTGATAAAAAAAAGGAAGAGAAAGTATTTGTTACATGTTTAGGAAGAAGTGAACTTTGCACAATAGAAATATTTGGTAATTTTAATATATTTATTATTTAAATCAGGGATCAGCAAACTTTTTCTGCAAAGGCAGAAATACAGTAAATATTTCAGGTCTTGCAAGCTATATAGTCTTTGTCACAACTACTCAACTCTGCTCCTGTATTGTGAAAGCAGCCCTCCAAGGTGCATAAAGGAATGAGTATAGCTATGTCCTAGGAAAATTTTATTAATATTTTCAAAATTGCAGCTGGGGAGATGTGACTGTGGGCTCTAGTTCGCAGACACTTATTCTAGGTCATTTATTCTCATATTAGTATTGTAGACTTGCCTGATGTAGAAATATTGAGGGATGAAAAAAATGTTCTAATTTAAGGCAGAAATATATTTATCCCAGACAATGGGAATATGTGATTTTCAGCTTTCAAATATGGCAAAGTGAGGAGGAACTCTGGTAATATGAGTGAAAAGAATGACTAAGGCAAATGTGCAAAAGCCATCCTTTTGACCCACTCTTTTGCACTCTGTCTTTATTAAAATGCCACAGGAAGCACCTGAGACTCTGATAGGCCTGTAGGAAAGGAAAGGAGACCTGAGAGCTAAAGTTTGTTATTGTGAGAGCAGAATGCTTTTAGGTAGCTTGATTATAGGAGAGCCTAACTGAGGCTGCCCCTATACAATGTGAAGTAAAATTAAGTGTGTCCCCAAAGACACCTATAAAGTCACCATGCATAGGGAACATTAAGAAATTGTAACTAAATGTACCTTTATTTGCAAAATATTGATTCCAAATTTTACAAACTATTTATAAAGTAGTCTCTTGACATGGCTGTTTGAAAAATTTCGTAATGAAGACTTTATAAATAAAGGTGTCTTAACTAAAATTTCCCATTTTCTCTATGTATGGTGACTTTATGGGTGACTTTTGAAATACTCTGTAAAATGCAGATAAATATATTTGGTCACCGTAACCAGCTAGCTCTTGGTTAGGTATGAAACAACTCTTTCTTATCTATCCAGCATCCTTTTTTCTCCCTTCTTCTTTGCCAAGGATACCTGATTTTACTGGGGGGACCAAAGTGCCCAAACACAAAAGAATTCAATTTCTCAGAAAACTCAAATAGAGGTGGCCCATGTGAGACAATTCTGGCCAGCGAGATATAAGCAGAAGTCTAGCAGGAAAGCTGTTTTCTCCTTGTTAAAAAGGAACAGATTCAGAGTGGTGCCTGTGGCTCAAGGAGTAGGGCACTGGCCCCATATACCAGGGGTGGTAGGTTCAAGCCTGGCCCTGGCCAAAATTGAAAAAAAAAAAAAAAAAGGACAGATTCAGCTGCCTTGACCATTGGTCCTGTGCGCTTTCTCCTTCTTCCAGCTGAGAACACAGATATAATGCCAAAGATGGAGCAACCATCTTGTAGTCATGAAAATCAAAGATCCTGAAAGATGGAACAGAAAAAGAAAGCTCAAACCCAGCTAATTTTCTTAATGATCATAATGCTTCCTTCTGGACTCCTTATTAATTTGAGAAACCTAAGACTTCATTGGTTAAGCCACTGTTGGTGAGTTTCTGTAAAAGGAAGCCAAACACAACCTTAATTGAATTAAAGGACTTAAAAATTTTCAAAGCCATGAAAATTAGTCCACTGTCACTATTGAAATGCTATCAAGGACAAAGCATAAAGTCTTGGCTTGGTTTTGTGCAATATAGACATAAAGTTAAAGGCAAAGCAGCACTGGATTGGCCAAGGCTATGGCTCAGGTCCTGTTTTTCTTCATCATCTCATTAGCTGAAGTTTCAGATTCCTGGATGGCTAATAAGAAAGGCACTTATGATAGTGCAATGTGGAACCATCATGGATTTCGACTGGCTGACACAGTTCCCCTGCAGGTTCTGCACATTTACAGTGTCATAGAAATTTGGCAAAACATTAATAATAGGAAATCTCAGCAGTCATTGATTAGTTCATAGCCCCCAAGAGTGCTCCCACATTTATTGCTGTTATCTATGAAGTTCTTCAAGTTAACCATTTTATATAAAAAGAAAAATTCTTTTTTAAAGTTTTAATAATCCTTCCCTAGCTCTCTACCCAGCTTTATAAATAAATTCTATTGAAACCATGTTTATGATGAGTAATTCTTTAAAAATTTTCTCTTAAAAGCCTTTTGCCATTAATATTTCAGTTAATTAAAAATGCATTATCCCTTAATCCTTTGTTAAATGCACAGCAGAATAAAACAGCCCATAATATTGAAGTTGGAAATTTTGGGGGGATTGGATAGTTGAGCTTACAATTGATGGTTTATTAATGTAAACCTTGTTGGGGTAAATCAAAGAGCATTTCATGTTCCTATGTTTGCAAAAGAGATCAAATTTATAAGGGCATTATTTCTTTCCTACTGAATTCCTAAATGTTACTATTAAAAGACATAGAATATGTGTAATATAAACATGTGTATCCCAAGGGACAGTTCAAAAAGATTTCTAAACGTGGAAAGTTTGTGGAAGAATCCAGAGTCAAATTAATATCCCAGAACTTGGATACAAACTTGGATTTTGGAAATGTTTTCCCAGAGTAAAAAGGAGTTTTGGTGTGGGGCCCCATATGGAAAACATGCATAATTTATTTAAAAGACCAAAGCAAAAGTGAATTCACAGTTTGAAATCTGGATAATTATGCTATAATTAAAGGACTAGTTTGTTTTTGTTTTAAAATTATTGTCTTTGGAGTTTCTACCCAACCCCATTACTATTCAGGGATTTAAAAGTTTAGTTTATTAAAAAAAAAAAAAAAGTTTAGTTTTTTTTATAGTCCTGAAAGTTTTTATCTTCCACTTAAATGCAACCCAACTTAGTGAACTACTTCCTACCACCTTTTCACTACAGCGCAACAGTGGGAACTTTACTGTCCCTTCCTTCATTGTGACTATTCACTTTAAAGATTATTTCTGAATGAGGCCACAAAGTCAATGAATTTGACGGAGTAAACTGGTTTGATTGGATTGGCCTCTTGCGTAAATGAATCAGTTCTATGATTCATTCAGTGAACCACTCTTCTGTGTTGGGTCCGACAGCTATACATTGGATGCATACAGCATCCAATCCTTGATCCCAGAAGCCTTAGGGTTACAGTACCATGAAGATTCCAAAACATTTTATCAATAATGCCACACATCATAAGAAGCGTAGTAGGTCTTCGGCATTTCAAACACACAACTCCCCTTCTCCCATTTTATTAAAAGGCAAGGAAACAAAAACCTCAAGACTGTTACACGGGGAAATAGGAAAATTTTTTTTTCACAATATCTAAAAATTCTTTATAATAGATTCCAGTGAATAAATATATATTTTAACATCTTCCAAGACCATAAAGAAATGAAGTATCTACATATTCAAATATAAAAACTAGTTTTGAGGATAAAATACTCAAGATGCAAGAAAGTTTAGAACATAGATACTTGTAGTAGCAACTAAATGTTGGTTTCCACAAAAGTCTCTCTTCTCTATATATGTACATTGTATAATTAGATCTACTTAAATTATACAGTGATTCTCTATCTCTGAGATTAGCTATTCTATTAGACGCTCACTCAAGTAAATTGTACCTATGAGGGATAGTGTATATATTTAGTATTTTGACATAAATTCTGGAAAAAAATCAGATAAGCAAACCAAGAATATAAATATATTGCTCTGTGATTACCATTCCTCAATCTAGTTGGCCTAATAGACCAATATCCCCTTTCATTGTTCCAATTAAGTACGTGCACATACCACATAACTAAAAACTATGATGACCAAGCACAGGAAAATAAAGTTGAGAGATAAATTAGATATACCTTATGAGCAGTTTTAGTCTCATACACTTAATGGTACACATGCTCATCTTCGTCATGCAACCTAGATAGATTTAAATGAATAAGCAGTTCGTGTGTGGTGTGGTAATTAGTATTACTCTTAAAAAGAGAAACCTAGCATTTTGTGGAGTCAGCTGAGAGGAAGAAGGAACAGGGGGCATTAAGTAGGTCTAAAAGTTGACCTGAGGTTTGTCTGAACGTTTCCAGATCCAATCCTTCCGTGGAATCAACATTCTTCCTATCTCAGCTGAGAGCATCTAGGGATACAGCATTTGCACTATTGCTGGTAGGAAGGCGCCATCCTGTCCACCCAACTCATGACACTGAATTTAAGTAGAGGCAGGTCCATTCTCAAAGAACTGTGGTGTCATCCTGCCATATCCCTAAGGACTTGTACTCAGTTCACAGTGTGCCCTCAATACATTTTTGCTAAATGAATGCAAAGTTGCCTCTTTTCATGGCAAAGCAAATCACACCGTGCAGCCCAGTCTCAAGTTCTAGCAGGAACATAAAGAGATGAAGGGGATGTAGCAACAATTCCTCCTCAGCCATGAGAGAGAGGACAGGGTGCTAAAACCCCTCCTTCGGTCTTCATTCCCATTCACAATACCCATGTGTTTGAATGTTTCACAATATTGAAAAGGTTGTCTACCAAATTCTTCAGGCTTAAGGTGCCAAACATTTCCCTCATTATGGGAACAAACCACTTATCTTTAAGTCCTAACATGAAAAGTAGATTTCTGGGTGGTGGGGCCCAGGTCTCTGAGATAAGAGCAGCCCAGGGTGAGGCTGAGGTTGCTTTCATGTCAGGGCAAGGGTCCATCTGCCAAGAAAAGCCAACCTAAGAGACTATGAGAAGCAAGAGATGGGTCTGTCTGTATCCATCTGCTTCAGTGAAATTCTTCTTATATAATCATCATTATTTCCGCATTTGGCTTTATCATTTTTACCTGACTGCTATTGTTGCCCATTGTATTAGTCTAGTAATATAAAAATGATCAAAACTGATATCATTTTAGACTTGATTTTAAAACTTTCCTACCTGCTTTCCGAATGTATTTCTTTGCTATCAATTGCAGATTAGATTTTACAAGCTATGAAAACAAGCTTTTAAAGTCCTGCAAAAATTTTTTTAAAACTAAACTGAAAAACCCAACCCAAATATTTCACATTTTATGCTAATAGATCTAATTATATTCCTGGGATCACAGAATGGAAGTGTTTAATAAACATTTAGTGTTGAAAGAATGATACAACCATCGGTATTCATCAAGTTTGTCTGTTTAAAAACAATGCTGATGATATTATACAATATCTGAAAGGAACTTTTGTAGATTCCCAAGACAGTGGGAGCTATCACAGAGTACTTCAAGGAATAATGTGACCAGCTTTGTGTTTGGGGAAGATCCCTCTGGAGAAAAGATTAAAGAAGAGCCAGGACCTGCTTAGATGGCTATTTCAGTCATTCACAGGAGATCAAGAGAGTCTGGACTAGGGTAGGGGCAAGGATGGAGAAAGACAGAGCCCACTTAAAGATTTTCCTATGTGTATGGAGGCACCAGTCTGGATTGTGGCATAATTCTCTCCAACAATAAACAGTAGGTGACATGTTAGGCAAGAGAAGCCAGAATGATCGATTTGTTCTCAAGAGGTTGACCCATAAGAATGATGGAATGGCACTGAGTCTTGGCGGGTGGGGGAGTGGGGGAGAGAAGACAGAGAGAGAGAAAGTGAGAGGCACCAGGTGTGCGCTCTCTGTCTGTCTCTGTTTCTCTCTCTCTCCCTGCAACATGCTAAAAGTCCACTTGAAGACATAACAACAAGGCAAAGCTGCCTGCTGGCCAGAAAGACAGGCCTCACCAGAGCCCAACCCGGCTGGCACCTGTTCATAGTCTGGAGACATTCAGCCTCCAGAGCGGTGAGAAAATAAATAAAACCCTCTGTCTGTGGTATCTTGTTATCGCAGTCAGAGTAGACTAAAAGAGCGGTAATGGTTGCACAACATTGTGCATGGACTAAAGCCACTGAATTGTACACTTCAAAATGGTTACAGTAGTAGGTTTTATGTTGTACTGCTGTACTGTACCACAATAACAAATAATAATAAACAACAAATAGCTCTGTGAACTAAAACAAAGTCCTTGCAAGAAGAAAAGAGCAATAGAGGTGCTAGACTATGAAATCTCATCTAGATGTAAAAGAAAATGAAATACAGAAACTGATATAAACAAAAAAATAAGATAAAATGAGAACAAGATACCTACCTCAATGGTTAAAATTAGAAAAACTGACAATTCCCAAGTGTTGGTGAGGTGTGGCAACTGAAGCCCTCGGATGCTACAGGTGGAACTTGGTAAAATCACTTTGGAAAATGATTTGTCAGTATCTGATAAAGCTGATCAGCTGCGATCTTATGACCTAACTATTCCTGTCCTGGATATTCCTCTTCTTCAAAAGGAAAAGCATGCATTCGTCTCAAAAGACATGGATAAGCATGTTCATACATACAGCTTTATCCATAATAATAAGAAACTGAGGTCAAGTTAAATGTTTGCCAATAGTAGCATGAATAAATTGTCATATATTTATGTACCGAAATATAGTATCTCTTGCAAGAACATGGGTTAATCTTACAAACATGACAGACAATGAAACAAGCAGAAAAAAAGGAGTACACACTGCAGAATTCCTTTTACAGGAAGGTCAAAAATAGACAAGGCTAATCAATGATGTGGTTCCCTGTGATGAGGGCCAGGGATGACTTGGTATGGAGCCAAAAGATTCTAGAGTTTCAAATGTTTTATTTCTCAATCTGGGAGGTTTACATGAGTGTGTTCACTGTGTGAAAAATCATCAGGCTTTACATTTATGTCTTAATAACTTTGAAATACATTATACTTCAGTTTTTTTTTTATAAAAAATAGAAAGTTAATGGAGATTCTTGTGATTATTGTCTTAGACTCATTCTAACATTAAGTACATTTGCTAATACCATAACAGACACTCAGCTGCCCAAAGTTGGGTTTCTCACACACTTCAGTTCACAGCTCAGTAGACCAGGCAAGACTTCTCTTATCTTCTTTGTTATTTTTGTTCCCTTCATTTCCCGTTTTTTCCCCTCTCAGGTTTCCATTCTACTGTATTTAATATATATCCTTTCAACTCACTGTTCAACTCACTCTCCATTATTCGATGGAGAAATATGTATATCCTTTAAAATTTTATGGTGGTGTTTATGTGTGTGCATTTAATATACATAAATGGTACTCTGCTAAAATTTCATTTTGTTTCTTACATATTAGACATAAACACTGATCTTGAGATTTATTTGTATTATATGGAAATACATTTATTATTATAATTACTACATGGCATTCTACCGTGTAAAATGCATTTTACTCATCTGTTACTTTAATAACAGACATGCAAGTGGCCTCCCAGTCCTCTCTACCTCTGACTGTATGGGTTTCCTTATGGATCTGTGTGAGGGTTAGTTAAGCACATCTTAAAGGCTTTTCATCTTTAGCATCAGTCTTATTTCCATAAAGATTTGATCACATTCTTATAAGGCTTTATAATTCTTTTTCCCTTTCCCCCAATCTGATAAGCAAAAGAAAAAAAATCTCAATATAGTCTTAATTTGCATTTTAAAATAACTACTCAGATTAAACTTTTTTTTCACATTTTTTTGGCCATTTGTATTTCTTTTTAGTCAACTACTTGTTCGTGTAGTTCATTTTTATTCTAGGGGTTTTTTTCTTGTTGACTTTCAACAGATAGTCGTATATTAGCAAAATTGACTTACGGTTATATATTGCAATTTTTGTTTTCATTTTAACTTTTCATTTTCTTTTAATTTTTTGGTGCTGCTTACAGTGACAGGGTAGTTTGTTGTGGGCATTTGCTTGCTTGTTGATTGTTGTTTACTGTCTTCTTTCAGTTTTGGCTTTGGAGGTAATGCCTAAGAAGAGCAAGAAATTCTCTAACTTAATTTTATGTTAAGAGGCAAGTGAAGTGTAGGGGAAGGTGAGTAAAGTTAAGAAGAACATTAATTTTGTCAAGACATACCAGGGAAGAAAGTAACCAACCCAACCAAAGGGAACTGTATTATAAAATAAATTTTTGATGTGAGAGACTCCAAGAATATATGATTTATTTAACTGGCTAATCTTTAATTTATAACTTTTACAATTAATTTAAAAGAGTAATATACTATAATGCCCCCTCCTGCCTTCTAACCTATCTATAATAATTGTGATTGATGTTTCAATAAATGTGGCAATTTGTTTTAATTACATGAAGACTCAATATCTATGCCTTTAGACATACATAGTATTTTGCTTTCAATGTACATTTTGTTGATGTTCTGTCTTAGATTTGCTCTCTTGAAAATTGAGATTTTGCTTGTTTCTTTCTCTTTTTTTGGCAGTAGTCGATTTTGTAGAGACTGTGAATGGCGCTTTCTACTGATGAGGGAAATGAGTCCTCCCTGTCATGGGGCAGCAGGAAGGAAGGAAGAAAGGAAGCAAGAAGAAAGGAGGGAGAGAGGGATGGAGAGAAGGAGGGAGGGAAGAAGGGAGAGAGAGAGGGAGAAGTCTTAATGAAATGTTAACCAAGTAAATGTAGCAAAATATCAAAAGGATAATATATCATGGCCAACTGGATTTTATCTCAAGAATGCAAGGCTGGGTTGCATTTAAAAAAAAAATCAATCAATAGATTTGACCATATTAGCAGGATGAAAGAAAAATACAGAGGGGAAAAAAAACCATCCAGGCCCAACTAATGTCCTGCTCATTATAAAGATTGTGATGGGGCAGTGAGCAAAACACAAATTTATATCTCCAAATCTTATTATGCCACATATGCTTATATCTGTAAGAATGGAGGTAAATAGCCAATGGCTGTCCCAATGCCAGTGATAAATAAGCCATTTCCCCCTTCATTTATATTAAAGGCCAACTTTACCCGTCACTGAATCCTTATGTAATCAGAGTAACATGGACCTTCCATTCCACATGATAGTCAGTTTCAGCACACCATCATCAACAACCAACAAATAAACAAAATTCCAACCACTGTTCTCTTCCAAAAGCATTGAAAGGCACTGTGGGCTTCCAGAAATGCTGAAAGTGCCATTATCAATCTCTGCATGCAGTGAAACTTGCTTAGAATTCCTTTTAATTATCCATTTTAAGCCCTCTTCTTGAAGTTTTACCTAGCATTTCTTTTTTTTTTTTTGAGATAGAGTCTCATTATGTCACCCTCGATAGAGTGCTCTGGTGTCACAGTTTATAGCAATCTCAAACTCTTGAGCTTAAGCCATTCTCTTGCCCCAGCCTCCAAGTAGCTGGGACTATAGGCACTGCCCACAATGTCCGGCTATTTTTTGGTTGTGGTTGTCATTGTTGTTTGGCAGGCCCAAGCTGGGTTTGAGCCCGCCAGCTCCAGTGTATGTGGCTGGTGCCCTAGCCACTGAGCTACAGGTGCCGAGCCTTACCTAAGCATTTCAAATTCTCTGCTCCAAAACTGCAGGTTTAAGTTGACTTTCTCTTCCATTTCATTTTAGCCACCATAGCACCTAGTCCTCTTCTAAATGATGTTGCCAACTGCAGTAGACACCCTAAACGTATAGCCCAGCTCTTACCTCAATGGTGCAGCTCCCTGGAATTTAGGCTTAGGTCTGGACTTCGTATTCTTTGCTGCTGTTTGCACTGTCTATGCACCTTTTACTTCTGTGGTTTCATAATGCTTCACTATCTGATAAGGTATGACCTTTTCCATTAGTCTTCTTTTTAAAATATTTTCTTGGTCATTCCCCAAATCATCCTTTTTTTTTTTTTTAACCTCTCCCTTGCTTATTGTTTTCAATTGAGATTATAATTGGCATTGTGTTGAATGTACAGGTTATTTGGAAAAACATCTTTTTCATAAAATTATCTTTCTGTCTGAAAACATGATTCATATTTCTATTTTAAGTCTTTGTCTTCTTCTTCATATAGGACCCTATGCATCATGTGAAGTTTATTTTTACGTGTTCATACATTTGTCCCAATTTTAACTGTTTGCATTTTAAACTGCTTACCACTGGCATATAAGACAGCTACAGAATTATAGCATAGTAATTTTGTAATCAGATAAATTAATTAAAAGTCATATACAAGTTCTGACAGTTTTAAGTTCATTTGGATTTAGGGGTAAATCATCTTATTTGCAAAGAAGAATAATCTCATTTTCTTATTTTATTGGCTAGAATTTATAGCACCGCACTGAATAAAAGAAGTTATTTTATTCAGGTGGGTATTTTTGTCATGTTCTTGATCTTAGAGGACATTTTAGTACGTCACAGTAAGTGTAATACCTTGCATTGGTTACCTTCAGTGTTTAGAAAATATCCTCTTCCAGTTTGCTGCTGCTTGCTATCAGAAATGGGGGTAGATTTTCATCAAATACTTCTCTGGTACCCTCTAAATGTATTGTTCATGTCCTCTGAAGTATGATATGACTAAATGTTATTTTAACTCGAAGTAAACTAAAGAAGCCTAAGCATAGAGGGTCTGTGCTGCACCATTTAGGCTGAGGAAGCATTTGCCATAATTATTTTAAGTGTACTTTTCACTGGCATCATTAAGTCATCAATAAAATATAGATTATGGGTAGGAAGGCCATTGCTGCTTATATGTACTGGTATTTTATTAACTCCAACATTTATTAAGCATTTATTAGATGTAAGACAGAGCTGCCAGATACAATACTAGAGTAAAAGAGGACTTTGTCCTTAAATAGTGAATATAGGTTGAAACACAGCTATGTAAGCTGATAAGCACAACATCAGCTATAATATGATTAGTACTATTTTTTACTGTTGAAATGTTGGAAATAAATGACTATGAATAGTTATATTAGAGGGATTATATATGGTTTTCTAATGATGTACATTTTATTGAAATTTTGACTTTTCTAAAAGCCCGAGAAATGTCTTAGTCAATGAAATTGGGTATGTTAGAAGCCGATGGATTTGATTCTTTAGATTTTAGCAACATGTCTGACATATGGCAGTTGCTGAATAAACCTTAATGAACAGTGGAGGCAATGCAGATGCTGAGAGCTATAGACACAAGCTGTGTCAAAAGTCCTTAGAGGACAGTTAAATTTCAAGGTAGGTGGATCTAGTAACCTCATCTGTCAGAAGCTAGAAATGGGAATTAAGGTCACAGGACCAATACTTCAGTGCATTGTGTGGACAAGATCAAAGCAAAAGCAGTTAGGGTAACTTGAGGACTGAGACTCAGAGAGTGCTACCCTCATGTACCTGGGGGTTCCTTGACTAGGGTTGTCATATTTTCTTGGCTATGTTGCAGGGTGGTTTTTCAGAAATTTTTAATATAAGCTTTCCGGAGACTGTCTAGTGGTACAGTAAAGAGAGTGATTTTGGAGACATATAGACCCTGTAGACCATCCAGACTACTTCCCTAGGTTCCTGAGTTATCTATTATATAGGGCAGCCTCAAACATAAGGAAAATTTATCCCTTGCTCACATACATAGCCCTGAATAGTGCCAATTTTCTGGAGAATTTGGAAGTGGAGGGAGGAAGAGAAGCTCTGTTCCATGTTGTCACTCAGTGAACCAGCTCACAGAGATTGTGTTCCAAGGTCTCCATAGATCTATTTCCATAGCCAAGGAAACAGAAAAGAGCAAGGCAGACTATTCATGGGGGATGTTATGGCCTTGCATGTAAGTGGAGTATGTCACTTTTTCTCATGCTTCCTTGGCTGGAGGGCAGTCACATGGCCACATCTAACTGCAAGAGAGACTGGGAAATGAAGTCTAGCATGTGCCCAGGAAGAAGAAACCATTGTGTTGACAAAATAACGGTCTTTGCCACAGGTCTTTCTGATTTTCCAGGTTCACTAGAGGACTTTTGTTATGTATTCCATCTCAATAGAGCCTTAAGGGCTCCTAATTTTAATTCACATACCCACTATCACAATTTTAGCTTTACATTTGTATGAATTGCCAGAAACTACTGTTTGTAACCATAAAATTACATTTGTCTCAGTGAGATTCAAGCAGTTTGTGGACCTGAATCTCATTTGCGAAGCTTTCCAGAAACTGTCTGGTAGTACAGAAATGGGCGTGACTTTGGTAATATGGAAGAGTAACCTAAATTTCTGAGTTACGCCTCACTCTTGTCAAATCAAAGACCTTATTCCATCTCCTACTACCTGGCATGTTACCTCATGTTCAGCATAAAGTGTGAGGCCCACAGCATAAGGGATGAAGAGCAGGGACAGTTGAGTCAGTAATATCTGGGCTCTGGTCCCAGGAATCCACTGCATGATCATCAGAAAGTTCCTTAGCTAGTCTTTGTCTCACGTTCCCATTAACCTAAAACAGACATAATAATAGTATCTACCTACAGGATTGTGTGAAGGTTAAATGAAATGATGAACCTGATGTCTCTAAAGCACCCGTGTAAGTAGGTAGTTAATGATCAGATGGTAATGGTATGAGTAAGTATTAAGCTGGTAATAGTAGGTGTAAAAGTTGGCCTTTTGGTATGATTAAAATAATTTAAAAACTCGCTTCATCTGAATCTGCTAGGAAGGTTTTAAGATAAACTAAAATATATTGAGGATGTTGTTTGGACTCCACCCATCTATTATCACATGATAAAGTCCTAGGAGCTAAAGTCAGGGTGTGTATCAATCATTGTGACTTAGTCCATGGGACCTTTGTCATGCACTGTCAAGAAAGAAGATGTGGCAGCTTATCAGCCATGTGGTACAACCTTCAGCAGTGGTGAGGGTATCAGACCAGGCTGATATCTTCTGAAATATTTCACATGTGAAGAAAGTAATAGTTCTTTAGTCAGATGAAAAAACAGACAGTCACTTATTTTTCTAGATACTTCATTTTAGAAATTTAAACTGTATTTTGTTCCAAAAGGGGATTTGAAATTGCTCAAAAGTATAATGCAAGATTATAAGAGTGAGTGAAGAAATTGTGGAAAAGCAAAAATTTGAGTAAGAAATATGAGATAAAACCAGGGGTAACATTATTACACAAATGCTTATTAAAAAGTCCCATACAAGTTGAGCTGCCTAGTATCATAATATGGGCTAATATTTGAATGAGCTGCCTAGCATCAAAAGTGTAAAGAATAAAACCTTTTCAAAAAAATTGTTCAGCAAAATTATAATCATTTGATTATGGAATTCTAAGAGAAATTTCTCTATTGCATAACAATTCAAATGTCTCAACAACATTTATACAATGAAAATAAGTCCTCTGTGTAAGCAGCTCAGGGAAGAACTCGATATTTTTATACACATTCATTCTAATACAAACAGGACTGAAAATACTTGCTTTCTTGATTGGCAAATTCTGTTAGATAAGGAAGGACAGATGTCATGAATGCCTAGATCATATAGTTCAAAATTTATGTTGTGATTTTTAGTTCCTTTGAATTCCTATAGCTAACTCATGGCATTTCAGGGAATGCTTAGAAAAGAATTTTGTAACAAAATAGGACTTTTATGTTGAACTCTGTAAATCCTGTTTTTTTCTTCCTCCTCAACACAGACTGTTCTTTTTATACTTAATGAACAACATTTATTGTAATGATGATTTGAGCAACATAGATGATTTGCTACCCACATGCCTACTCTTTTCCTCTTCCTATTAAGACTGGTTTTGTGAGTGTTTTCAAACAAGTAAATTGAGCAATAAAGTAGTTCAGAAGAAAGGAGTTAACAGGAACAAAAGGGACAAGGCAGTGCATGTTTTTACAGTCTCTTATTTTTGTCCCAGTGCTCCTATAGACAGAGAAGTGGAGCAAAGGCACACTTTCGGGAGCACAGTCCTGTGCAAAGGCTGTCCTGTATTTGGAATTAGTTCTGGAAGCAGAACAGAGGTGTGTTTTTCATTATGCCACATTGGATTTTTGCATTCGAGAGTATAATTACCAAACCCAGCCCTGAAACCACTGCAAAAACATCACATGCTTCTTGTACATATTTTTTTCCTTTCAAAACTGGCACTCAAGTGCCCACCAAGAGCCCTGTCCACAGTAGGGTTATTTTGAAATTCTTTTCAAACACAGAAATAATGTGGCTCTCATCCACAAAAGAAGTTTTATCAGAACTTAAACATAGTATTATTCTTAAATTACAGATAACTAGGTGCCTTTAGTGTGTAATGACTGTTATTCTAAGACCCTGAGTCAGGCTCTGCCTGTGTATGAAACACTCTCTAGGAGTCCTGCACTCAGCAATGCTCCTATATCTCTTTCAGGCCTAAAATGAACTAGTGCTACAAATCTGAATTTCAGAAGGTCAATTCAGTTTAGAGTTCAACTTCCATTTAATTTAGAGTTTAGAAATAGAAGGGATCGGGCCAAGATGGTGAACTACAAATAGCCCATGCATGCTTCTCTCAAAGAGAAGATCAAAAATTGAAAATATATGCTCATCTTCAAAAGACCTTTTTGGAGAAAGCATTGTGAATCATCAGAGAAGTGAGAGAGAAGTGTGACTCAGTGTGAAGGTGACAGGAATGGGGTAATCTGCTCAGCAAAATCAGAAGGTTCCTGGGGGCGGCATCCACATGTGGAGAAGGACAGGAGGAAAGAACTCCTGGGTTCTGTTCTCCCCCATGAACATTGCGACCTGAGTTGAAAGGGGGACCTCCATCACCATCATACACCTTTGGACTGATTAGAGAGTTGCTTGGAGACTCTGCAGTGACACTGCTCTGGAGAGCAGGCACAGTAGGGACCAAGTGGCTTCTGTTCTTGGGTCACTGTGACTCTTACCATGGTGAGGGTCCAGTGTACCTGATCCACACATGGGTTGACTTTTCTGCACCCACCTTCACATTACCCCTGCAGGGCTGGGGAGGCAGCAGGGAGAACAGGTGTTCTCATGTGCCCTGTGACCAGGACCCAAGCACCCCTCCTTTCCATAGGGGATTTGAACAGAACAGGCACCACTGACACCACCTGAGAAAACCTGTAGTGACTCCCTCCACAGGACCTGCCACAGGGAGAGAGTTCCAGCAGTCCAGTAGTTCAGCCACACTCCCTAGGCTCCCATGCTGCCACCCAGCCCCACATCTACACTCCCAAGGTTCCCATGTGCTACCTGGTGGGACCTGCCCTTATAGTCCAATGGATCCATTAGCTGCATGCTGCCATTGCATCTAGACCTGGGTGGAGCAAACTCCTGCAACCCAGGCAACCACCACCTACCTAGCTAGCCTCATCCAGCTGCCACTGCCACTGCCGCTGCCACCGCCACTGCCACTACTCCAGGGCACCTGAGCAGTGCAATCTGTACCAGCTTCTATAAAGAGGGACTTTTTAAGCCCTGTAGCCCAAGCTTCCAATAGCTGCCTGGGAACAACCTACTACTCTGCATAAAAATCATCCAGTGCCAGCTTAGATTGTGACAATCATAGGTGACTAGAACAATAGCTGCATTACTCTCAGTGTATCTACCTCTCTCTTGTCAGGTCATTCTCCATAGTAGGACACAAATGTGTCAGCCATCCAGGGACCTCTCCTTCTCACTAAGAGGAGAGTTCCCAGCAAATGAGAACAGGTGTGCTGCAAGCCTATCTACCCTGAGATGAGAGAAAAAGTTTTGGATGAGAAGAAATAAGCAAAAAAATTCTGGCAACATGAAAAAACAAGCTAGTTTGATAATTTCAAAGAATAACAACAGTTATATTAAAAAAGGAAAGAAAGAAAAGAAAAGAAAAAACAAACACTCACAATAGATCCATAGCAATGGACCCAACCAAAAGGAAATTGTCAAAATGCCAGAAATAGAATCCAGAATATGGACAGTAAATAAGGTTAATGAAACTGAAGGGAAATTTGATAACCAACCCAAAGAAGCAAAAACAAAAAAAAAAGAAAGAAAGAAAGAAAAGAAAGAAAGAAACCAGGACATCAGTAAAAAAATAAAAAATGAAAATGTCTTCTGAAGAGACAGACAAGATAAAAAAGGATATAATAAAACTTAAAGAAATAAGCCATTTAGGGAATTTCAAAATGCAGCAGAAAGCTTCAACAACGGTCAACACCAAGCAGAAGAAAGAATCTCAGAACTTGAAGACAAGGTTTTTGAACTAATGTAGTTAATCATAGATGCCCTAGATCAGACAGATTCACAGCTGAATTCTACCAGAGCTTCAAAGAAGAACTGGTACCTATTCTACCAAAAGTATTCTATAATTTCAAGGAGGGACTCCTCCCTAATTCATTCTACAAAGCCAGTATCAACCTTGATACCAAAACCAGGAAAGGGCACAACAAAAAAAAGAAATCTATAGAACAATATCCCTTATGAACCTAGATGCAAAAATTGTCAATAAAATTCTAGCAAACTGTGCATAATGCAAGGGTACAGGTTGGATCTATTAAGTATAGAGTATAAATGTCTTAACACAATAATTAAATAAATAAGATGAGGTATATATTAACCAGTGAGATGTAAGTGTTCTTAATTCTATATGAAATCAGCACCTTGTGCCCCCATAAATTCATTAATATATACATGATCTATGTGTTTATGATTTAATTTAAAAAATAATAATAATAAAATTAACATAAATGAGTTAAATTCAGAGATTGGCAAAGCAGATTAATAAACATGACCTGACCATAAAAAAATAAAATTCTAGCAAACCAAATTCAATAGTACATCAAAAAGATAATTCACCATGATTAACTGGGTTTCATCCCAGGGACACAAGGATGATTCAACATACACAAATTAATATGATTGACCACATAAACGGAAACAAAAACAAAGACTATATGATCATCTTAATAGATGCAGAGAAAGCATTCAATAAAATACGGCACTCTTTAACAATAAAAAAAATCTTCAATAAATTAGGCATAGAAGGAATATACTTTGAAATTATAAAAGTATATGACAAACCATATATGACAAAACCACAGCAGACATCATTCTGAATGGAGAAAAATTGAAAGCATTCTTACTAAGAACTGCAATAGACAAAGGTGCCCACTATTACCACTTCTATTCAACATCATATTAGAAGTCTTAGCTAGAGCAATTAGGCAAGAGAAAGAAATAGAGCTCATCCAAATTGGGTTTGAGAAGGTCAAACTATCCCTATACGGTGATAATATTATTCTGTATCTAGAAAACCCTAAAGACTCCACTAAAAGGCCCCTAGAATTGATAAATAAATTCACCAAACCTCAAGTTACAAAATCAATGTACACAAATGAATAGCATTTCTATTTACTAATAACAATTAAGTTAGGAGTCAAATCAAGGCCTCAATACCATTTACAATAACTACAAAGAAAATAAAATGCCTAGGAATATACTTAACCAAGGAGGCAAAAGATGTCTACAAGGAGAACTACAAAACATCAATGAAAGAAATCATAGATGACAGACACAAACAAATGGAAATACATCTCATGCTTATGGACTGGTAGAATCAACATTGTCAAAATGTTCATACTGCCCAAAATAATTTACAGATGCAATGTAATGTCATATTTCACAAATCTAGAAAAAATAATTTAAGCTTCATCTGGAACCAAAAAATTGGCCAAATAGCCAAAACAATCCTAATCAAAAGGAATAAATCTGGAGGTATTACATTACCTGACTTCAAATTATATTACAAAACTATAGTAACCAAAACAGCATAGTACTGGTATACAAGTAGAGACATAGGACAGTGGGACAGAATAGAGAATCCAGAAATAAAGCTACATACCTACAACCAAAAGATCTTTGACAAAGCAGATGATAACATACACTGTGGAAAGAACTGTATGTTATTTTATTTTATTGAATAAATGGCACTGGGGAAAAATGGATAGCCACATACAGAAGAATGAAATGGAACCCATATTTCTCACTATATACAAAAACTAATTCAAGATGAATAAAGAGCTTAAATGTAAGGCATGAACTTATAAAACTCCTCAGAGAAAACTTATGAAAAGCTCTTCTAGACATTGGCCTAGGCAAATAATTTATGAATAAGACCCCAAAAGCAAATACAACAACAACAAAAATAAATAAACGGGACTTGATTAAATTAAAAAGCTTCTGCACAGCAAAGGAAGTAATCAACAGAGTAAACAGATAACCTACAGAATGAGAAAATATTTGCAAACTATAAATCTGACAAAGGATTAGTATCCAGAATCTACAAAAAACTTACACAAATCAGCAACAATAACAACAAACCATTAAAAAGTTGGCAAAAGATATGAGCAGAAGTTTTTGAAAAGAATAGACAAATGGCCAACAAACATATGAGAAATGCTCAACATCACTGATTATCAGGGAAATGCAAATTTAAAACACAATGAGACACCACCTTCCCCCTGTCACAATAGCCATTATTACAAAGCCAAAAAACAATAAATGCTACTGTGGATGCAGAGAGAAAGTAATATTTATACACTGGCGGTGGGACTTTAGTATAACCTCTAGGAAAAAAGTTTAGAAATTTCTTAAAGAAATAAATGTAGAATTACCATTCAATTCATCAGTCCCACTAATGAGTATCTACCCAAAGGAATAGAAATCACTTTATCAAAAAAGGTACCTGCATTTGAGTGTTTAATTGCAGCACAATTCACAGTTGCAAAGATGTGGAATCAATCTAAGTGTCCATTAATTCATGAGTGGTAAAGAAAATGTGGTGTGTGTGTGTGTATCCACCCCATGGGGTATACCAAGCCATAAAAAAGAATGAAATAGTGTCTTTTGCAGAAACTTGGATGGAACTGGAGACTATCATCCTAAGTGAAGAGTTTTGGGAATAGAAAAACAAACACCACTTATTCTCACTAATAAGTAGGAACTAAGCAACAGATACACATGGGCACAAAGAGATGTAAAGGGCATCAAAAACCAAGAGGAGAGAAAGGAGAAGAAGGATGAAATTTTACCTTTTGTGTACAATGAACAATATTCTGGTGACAGGCACACTAAAAGCCCTAATTTAAGCATTATGAAAGCTATCCATCTAACAAAAACATTTGTACATCCTTAATATTTTTAAACTAAAAATAAATACATTAGACCTTCCATAGTTGACCACCTCCCTACATTGGCCATCTCCTTAAGTTGATCTAATTTTCATAGACCAGACATGTACCACATGTACACATCAGTACAGTAGGCCTAATTTCTTATGCTGACCACCTCTGTATGTTGATCAGTTTGTTACAGAAGTTCTACTGTAAATGAGAAGTGCATTTGGAAAACAAAGTTTAGAAACAGGACTAAGGGGAAGCAAAGATGGAAAGGGGAAGGCATTTTTTTATGCTATTTCTCTACCCAGGAGCCCATTTCAGGTCAGTCAGAAATTCAAAGAGCTGGACTACTTCCCATTCTCTCTTTTCTCTCTGCACACTACAAACTCATGAGTCCCCCTCTCCTACTCTCAGGCTCAGGGGACAATAGTGACTGAGATTCTTTTGGCTGGACAGAAGCAATTCCTTAATAAATTGTACTCTAGCAGCTTAAAAGATTTACTACAGGTTTTTGAAGAACCTCAGGAAATAAGATAAGTAGTGGAAGAAAGGGAGTCGTTTATTACTTAGGATAGTGCTGAGCATACATCACTAGCATAATGCAAGATGGCTTTAGGTGATACATTAACAACCATTTGTGACTTTAATAGTGAGGTGCTTATTATAATAACTTCCATTTGAATAGCATTCACTATGTGCTAGACATTGTTCTAAGTGCCTTGGGTGTAATTCATATAATTTTCCAAACAAATCTAGGAAGGAGGTAGGTAATATCATTGCTCTCTGTTAGAGATTAGCAAACTAAGGCAGAGAGAGAGAGAATGTGGTTTATCTCTGCTTGTTTAGCAAATTACAAGTAAAGCCTGAATTTGAACCTATCTAGTTTAGCTCCAGTGTCTATGCTCTTAACCCCTCTCCATCACTTCTCAATTAGGATTTCCTGAAAATCAAGCTCTCAGGCTCTAGGATATCTATCATGTGTAATGAATTACCTTCTCACCTATTTGCACTAGAATAATAGTAGCTATGTATGATCCTTGGGCACATAATCAACATCCTAGTGACTTTAGAAAAATCATGATTCAACAGATAGTTGAATACTGCATGTTCTCACTTGTAAGTGGGAACTAAATAATGAACACACATAGACATGGAGACTTATGTGGGAGGGCAATGAGAAATCACCAAATGGGTACTACCTACACTAAGCAGATGAGGGTTACACAAAAAACCCATACTTCATCACCATGCAGGAAGTTATGCATTGATACCAGAATTTAGTCCACTCTTCAAAGCAATTTTGGAACTCTGTTTCTGGAATGATCATCAGAGCTGTCATCATATAAGTTTTGACAATGAAGTTCACAAACTTGCTACTATTACCTGTATTGGCAGCACTGTACAGACAACTTGGTAAGATTTTATAACCTTGGTATACCAGTGTCTCACTGCTGAGTTTGTGTTGATGTATGGCAGTGTTTTGCTGAGTGGCATCCATTATTGTTGCTGTGTATTTTTGTGTGCTGTGCAAGGACAGCTCTGATGGTCATTTCAGAAAAAGAGATCCAAAAGTGTTTTAAACTAGGTGCTGGCATTGATAAATAGTTTCCCACGGGGAGTACTTCATCAAAGGTGACCATAGTGATATTCAGCAATGAGGTATGTACACTTTTTCTAGGATGAGTTCACAAACTTAATTGTCATACCTCTTACACTAATCATATAAGCATATCACTGTTGAATTTTATCTCAGAGAAGTAAAATTTTAATTCACACAAAAACTCACACCTGAATATTCCAAAACCCCAGTGTTCTTCAACATGCCAATGGTTAAACAAACTGTAGTAAATCCATAGCATGGAATACCACTCAGCAATGCAAAGTAATACACTCTTCATACGTGCAACAATGTGAATGATTCTCAAGGGAAGTATGCCAAGTGAAAGAAGTCATCCTCAAAAATTATATTATTTTATGCATCTAACATTCTCAAATGTCAAAATTATAAAGAGATAGGACAAACAAGTGATTATCAGGGCAAAAAGGGTGGTTAGGTTTATAAAAGTGTAGCATTAAAACACCTTGTGTGCGGGTGTTACCACTGTGTTTGTAGATATGTAGCAGACCGACAAATCTACATGTGATAAAATTGTATAGAACTAAATGCACACAAAAAATAAAAGCATGCAAAACTGGTGGGTGGTACCAATGTCAATTTCTTGTTTGAGATATTATACTATAGTTATACACAATGTTATCATTGGAGGAAATGGAATGAAGGGTATATAGCCTTTTTCTGCATTCTTTCTTACAACTACATGGAAATCTACAGTGATATAAAAATGAAAATTTAAAGTTTTCATTTTAATAACTTAGAATTATATAGTTCTTGTAAATTGAAAATACAAAATTCAACTTCATTTTTAAAAAATCAATAGAAAGAGGAGGCTGTGCATATGTAGGGGTAGAGTGATATGTGGGGGCAGGGTTATATGAAGGTCTCTGGACCTTCCTTTCAATTTTGCTGTGCACCTAAAACTGCTTTAAAAATAGTCTTCACCTACATATGTAAGTAACCACATGAGGTGATGGATATGTTAATTAGCTTGATTGTGGTAATAATTTCACAATATATACATATATCAAAGCATCGAGTCATGCACCTTCAATATATGCAATTTTGTTGTCAATAATCCCTCAGCAAAGCTGAAAAGTAAAAATTACTTTAATACTGTCTTAAAAATTAGCAGAAAAGAATAAAATGAACACATTCTGAGCAAATTTAAAGAATGTAGGACAAAAAGACAAAGAAAAGAGAAAAGGCAGTTGTAGAATCAATCCAGGATTGATGGAGGGTGGGGAATGGAGAGTGGCTGCTAATCATTACATGGTTTCTTTTGGGGGTGATGAACATGTTCTAAACTTAGATTGTTGTAGGAGTTGAACGCGTACACGAATGTACCCCAAACCACTGAATTATAGATCCTAAATGGGTTAATTTTATGGCATCAGAACTATATCTCAATAAAGATGTTATTTTTTCAAAAAAGAAGAAGAATCAATCCAGGATTGGATTATTCTTTGAAAGAATTAATTTAGCACCTATTACGAGTTCCACAAAGAGGGAACAGAAATACGTTGAGGAGGAAATTTAAAAAGTATATCATTGAAAAAAAAATCCTAGTATTAAAAGATAGAAATACATTTATGTTATAGATTAAACAGAGCAATGTAGAAAAAATATGCATACCAATGCACAACAATGTGAAATTTTAGAATGCTAGGCATAAAAAGAGAAAATTTTGAATTTCCAAAAAGGAAAGAAAGTATTTGCACATAATGGATGAGGACCAGTAATATTACCAGGTTTGTTTAAATTTATTTTTTGGCTTACATACACTAATATTCCCTCAGTTTGTTGTATAGTTCAAGGTGTCTTGAGAAATGCAAAGTCACATAATCACTATTACTGCCAAGATAGAACAGCTATACCACCACAAAAAAATTCCCTTCTGCTGCCCCATTTACAGTTGCCACTGAAAAAATAATTCCTTTGTTGCAGTCAAACCCTTCTTCACTGATATTCTCTGAAAATCACTTGTCTGTGCTCCATTACTATAACTTTGCCTTTTCTAGAGGTTGTGTAAATAGAATGATGCAATGTGTAACGGTCTGAGTCTGGCTTCTTTCAGTTAACCTGAGGCATTGGAGAGTCAGCCATGATAACCCATGTATTCGTACTGCATTCCTTTTAGTGGCTGAATAATATTCCACCATATAAATGTACCATGCTTTGTTTATCCATTTACCAGTTGAAGAACATCTGTGTTCTTTACAGTTTTTAAAATTATGAATGAAGATCACATATGGGCTTTGTGAGAGCATAAATTATCACTTCTCTTGAATATACCTAGCAATGAGATTCCTGGGTCATACAGTAAAGTAATTGCTTATAAAAAACTGAAAAACTCTTTTCCTAAATGGCATTTTATGGTATTCCCACTAGCAGTATAAGCGAGTTCCACCACTTGGTGATATGTCTTTGTTTTGTTGTGTTAATTTAGTCATTTCAGAAAGTGTGTACTGGTGCCTTGTGGCTTTAGTTTACAATACTTTAGTGACTAATGAGAATGAACAGCTTTTCATGTGTTTATTTGATATTTGCATGTCTTCTTTGATGAAGGTCTTTTAAAATTTATTTTATTTTAGAGACAGAGTTTCACTATGTCACCCTCAGTAGAGTGTTGTGGCGTCACAGCAACCTCTAACTCTTGGGCTTAAGCGATTCTCTTGCCTCAGCCTCCCAAGTAGCTGGGACTACAGGTGCCTGCCACAATGTCTGGCTATTTTTTCATTGTAGTTGTCATTGTTGTTTAGCAGGCCTGGGCCATGTTCAAACCCGCCAGCCCCCTTGTATGTGGCCATTGTCCTAACCACTGAGCTATTTTATTTTATTTTTTATTTCAAATCATTATTGGGGTAAAAATGTTTTTGGTTACATGGATTGCCTTTATAATGCATGAAGCAGGGCTGTAAGTGTGCCCATTACCCAGATAGTGTTCATTCTACTCACTGAGTAGATTTTCACTCATCCTCTCTGCCCTCATACCCTTGGCTTGATTTCCACTGAACTTTATTCCCCTCCATGCACATGAGTGCTCATGAGTTAGTTCCAATTTAATAGCAAGTACATGTGGTGTTTGTTTTTCCATTCTTTAGTTATCTCACTTAGGATAATGATCTCTAGCTCTATCCCAATTGCTTAAAAAGGCAACATCCTTTTTTATGGCTGAGTAGCATTCCATAGTATACAAATACCACATTTTGTTAGTCCACTCTTGAACTGATGGGCACTTGGGTTGATTCCACATCTTTGCAATCATGAATTGTGCTGCAATAAGTATGTGAGTCCAGGCATCTTATTGATACAAGTACTTCTTTTCCTTTGGGTAAGTACCCACTCATAGGACTTCTGGATTGAATGATGGATCTACTTTTAGTTCTTTGAGGAATTTCCATACTGTCCATGGAAGTTACACTAATTTGCAGTCTCATTATCAGCATATAAGCCTTCTTTTCTCTCTGCAGTCAGTCTAGCATCTATTGCTTTGGAGCTTTTTAACAAAAGCTATTCTAAGGGGGTAAGAGGATATCTCATTGTGGTTTTAATTTGCATTTGCCTGATAATTGGTGGCATAGAATATTTTTCATATGTTTATTGGCATTTGTCTATTTTCTTTTGAAAAGCGTCTATTCAGGGTGGTGCCTGTGGCTCAAGGAGTAGGGCGCTGGTCCCATGTGCCAGAGGTGATGGGTTCAAACCCAGCCCTGGCCAAAAACTGCAAAAAAAATAAAAATAAAAAAGCATCTATTCAGTTGTGCCTGTAGCTTAAGCAGCTAAGGCACCAGCCACATACGTTAGAGCTGGTAGGTTTGAATCTGTCCTGGGTCTGCCAAACAACAATGACAACTACAATGAAAAAATAGCTGGGCATTGTGGTGGGCATCTGTAGTCCCAGCTACTTGGGAGGCTGAGGCAAGAGAATCGCTTAAGCCCTGGAGTTTGAGGCTGCTGTGAGCCGTGAGGCCACAGCACACTACCCAGGATGATAGCTTGAGGCTCTGTCTCAAAAAAAAAAAAAAAAAGCATCTATTCATGTCTTTTGCCCACTTTTTAATGGAGTTGTTTATTGCTTGAGTTCTTTGTAGGTGCTGGTTCTTAGCTCTCTATTGGATGTATAGAAAAAGAATATTTTCTCTCATTCTGTAGGTTGTCTCTTTGCTCTGTTGACTATTTCCTTAGCAGTGTAGAAGCTTTTTAATTTAGTCAGTTCTGTCCATTTTTAACTAAATTGTTTCTTTATAGTTGAGTTTTAAGAGTTCTTTATATGCTCCGGAGAACAAACTCTCCCTCAGATGTGATTTGCAAATCCATTCTCCAACTCTAAGAGTTTCTTCTCATTCTGTTGTGTATAGCGTGAAGTAAGAATCCAAGTTTGGGTTTGCTTGGTATGTGGATATTCAACTGTCTTCAAATTGTTTGCTACCAGTATAAAGAAATACCAATATAAAGAAATAGATTTTTTATGCTAACCTTGTATGCAGTGACCTTGCTAATCTTTTGTATTAATTCCAGTAAGTTTTTGTAGATTCCTTAGGATTGTCTACATAAAATTTCACACTGTAACTGAAGACAGAGTCACTTCTTTCCCCCCAATTTCATAGCTTCTAATTTCTTTTTTTTAACCTTATGAAACTGCCTATAACCTCTAGTACAATTTTGAATTGAAGCTGTGAATGGTACAGGCTTCTAAAGCAAGCACGATTTGTTCTCCTACAGCCTATGTTTCTGTAATAACAATTAGTTCCTGTCTTGTTGGTACTTGGGGTAGGAATTTCAATATAATGCAGAAATTTCCTGGAATTTTAAGATTTTGTGTCAGCAAGTAGCAGCAACTAAAAGTAAAACACAAAATAGGTGACTGCCACGAGCCACAGATGTGAGCCCCATTGCCCCACAGCATTCTTCTTGGCTCAGTTTACCTGAGTGGCTGTCTGTCTTCGTCATTGCTTATTTGGCATTTTTCTCCATAACGCAGCAACCTCAATTCCTCCTTTCAGTCCTGTTTTATTTATCTATCGCTGCATAACAAGCCACCCCTAAACTTAGTGGTTTAAAACATAAACATTTAATTGACTCATGTATTGGCAATGGTTTTTTTTTTGGTAGAGAAGACTTTCACTTTATTGCCCTGGGTAGAGTGTCATGGTGTCACACAGCTCACAGCAACCTCCAACTCCTGAGTTTAGACAATTCTCTTGCCTCAGCCTCCCGAGTAGCTGGGACTACAGGCTCTCGCCATAGCCTGGCTATTTATTTTCGGTTGTTGCAGTTTGTCAGGGCCGGGTTCGAATCCACCACCCTCGGTATACAGGGCCAGCACCCTACTCACTGAGCCACAGGCACCGCCCAGTATTGGTGAATTTGACAGGGCGTGGTGGGGACATCTCCTCACAAGGATGGCTCTAGTGGGTAAGAGTTGGGACTGCTGGGGCTGGTCAGATTTCCCTTTTGTCTCTTCTTTCTCTTCTCTTTTTTCTCCCCTCCCCCATCTCTGAACCTCTATCTCTTTCTCTCCGCCAACCCTATGTGGATAGCTCAGGCTTCCTCACAGCATATCAATCTCAGTGTGGTTGAACGTCTATTATATGCCAGCTGGCATCTCCCAGTGCCAGCATCCTTAGAGCCTATGGTGGAAGCACCAAGCGTTCTATGACCTAACCTCTTAAAACCCTAGAATTTCACTATTACGACAGTCTACTCTAGGTCAAATAAGTTACAAAGACCAGCTGAGAGTCAATGAGAAGGGTACTGGGATCTCCTTCTCAGTGGGAGGAAAAGCAAAGGCTTTGTGTTCATCTTTTATTTACCTAAAGCCCTTGTCATTAAACTAATTTGAATCTAAGTTTAAATACCATATTAATTATGGTACTTTTTACTTTTTGGGAATTTAGTTTAAATTGTGTCAGTATATTCATTTTAAATTGTGTTAGCTGTTAGTAATTTAGGTATTGCATTAATGATCAAATTTGATAGATTTTGGGTGGTTTGCCCAACTGTAAATTTTCTCCACGAATCTTGTGGTTTTGAGTGTAATATTTCAAAGAACTCAATATTGTCGTGAGTATATGTGTCATGTAGACAGCATTTCAGCTGCAACATCTGTAAATACATATGTTTATCGTTCCATCGTCTTTGCTGAGTGCTTCAGGCCTCTGCTTAGATTCAGCGTCTCTGAGAGCCCTAATCTTTTATTTTACTTCTTGGTCCCAAGGCAGAAGTACATTGTTACATCAAACAACACTCATCCATTAGACAGAAGCTGCCTGAAAGAGGCAGTCATAAAATCCATCTTCTGCGATAAAGACGGAGGTTGTCTTGGAGGTGAATTTAGGAAAGTAATCTTGCAGATTATTGTTGTTCTTGTCTTTTTAACTTAACACATTGTTATACATGTGTCATGACAGAGATTTGCATGTGAGGTTTAGCTGGAGGCATGTTAGTCATTTCAGCAGGCATAATGCCAGAGGAGTGCCTGTGTGTGCGTGTGTGTGTATCTGTCATTCAGAGACTCTGCTGAATTCTTTCCATCCCTTCTGTGTCCTCACCACCCCTTTGGTAAGTAGTTTTCAAAACACAGGAACACTAGAAAAAAACCAAATATCATGTACAGCCTAAGTGAAGACACTGACTTTTCTTTCAGGCGTCTTCTCGGTGGAAATAAAAACACACGCATGCACACGCACCCACACAAACACAGCTTAGCACCGAGAACTAGAGTCCTACTGCTGAAGGACAGGGCCAGCACTAGACTGCTGACTTAAAACTACCTATCAAGATGACATTCATAAAAACGTAAGACTTGGTAAATTAGTAACTCCACTGAGATGAAATATAGTCACAGACCAAATTTCAACAAACATTTCTTGACAACCTACGGTGCCCTAAGCACTGTATGAGGAGAATATGTGAAAAGGATCAATTACCTGCCACCTAATTTCTTGGATGTAAAACCTAAACTGCCCTCTAGCTTCTCTTTTTTTCAAGCCCTAAGTTCCTACTACAGAATCTGCCATCCCAAAGAGTTTCTAACCCAGACATGGTTCAGCATTTCTCCAGCACCCACCTAGTCCAAATCACCACCCTCTCTTCCATGGACTGGGGCAGGAGCCTCCTAATTGTTCTTTCTTCTTTCGCCCCTCACATTCCACATGGCAGCCAGGATGACCTTTGAAAAACTAAATTAGATCACTCCCCTCTGACAGCTCTCCATGGAGCTCCTTACCGTGCCTTCGGGCCCATGCCTGTCCCTCCTACTCATGACTCCAGTCACACTGACCTGCTCTCTGTACTTTGAACACATGTGGCTCCTGCTCAGCTTAGGTCCATTGCACTTGCTGTTTCTTCTGCTTGGACTCTTCCTCCCTTTTCCACTCCAACTCCAGCTCCAGGTATTCACTTGCTTTGGGTCTCCGCTCAAATGTCATTTCCTCAGAATGGCTCTTCCTGACCAAGACATCATAGCTAAAAGAGCAGAGATTCCCAGTTCCTCCCTGTGTCCCTCTTCTTCTTTATGGCTCTTTTTAGCAACCAGAGTTGTGTTAAATGTTTATCTTTGTTTTCATTTTTATTCCTCATTAAAAAGAAACTCTAAGAGGTGTGTCCATCTTAACTGTTGTCATCCTAGTAATGCCTAGGACAGGGTTTGTTCCATAGTGAATACGTAATAAATATTTGTTGAAGGAATAAAAACCTATCCTGGAAGAGCACATGATCTATATAGAGAAGCAAACTTGGAAGCAGTCGTGGTCATACAATATGATTGTTTTGTGATAGATTATTTTTTTTTAATTTTTTTGTTTATTTTTTATGAAATCATAACATTGTACATTGATGCATTAATGGGGTTCAGGGTACTGCTCAATATACAATGTGAAATGCTTACATTGAACTAAGTAACACATCCATCACAATTATACTCATTTCTTAATAGTTTTGAAATGTACCATTGCATCATGCACATTAGGTGAGGTCCCCCCAAATACCCTCCCTCCTTCCATATTCCCCCTCCCCTCCCCTCTCTCTCCTCTTCCCTTCTACTTTCTGGACTATAGTTATGTTTTGCCATTTGTATGAGTGTGTAGGTGGTTATATATTTATTTCATAGTAGTATTGAGTACATTGGATACTATTTTTTTCCATTCTTGAGATACTTTACTAAGAAGAATATGTTCTAGCTCCATCCAGGCAGACATAAAAGATGTGAAGTTTTTTTTTTATCCATTTTTATGGCTGCATAGTATTCCATGGTGTACATATACTACAATTTTTTAATCCATTTATGGGTTGATGGTTGTGATAGATTATTGTTAAAGTGTTTGAGGAGCAAAAAAAGATGGAGTCCCTGGCAGAGTTTCTTCAACGGGGTCTTGAAGGATGAGTAAGAGTTTACTACATGGAGATGTCTGAAGAGGACATTTCAAACACAAGAAATAGTGGAAGCATAGGGGAGCTGTAAAAATATTAGGTCAGGGTAAGACAAGTCATTTTGTTATTCCTGATTCCACTCAGCTCAGGCCCAGAAGTGACTTTAATAGGAATATGAAGGATTTGGATTTTAAGAAGGTACAATAATCTTCAGTATTTAGAAAGATTTTTCTGGCAACTATATGGTGGATAGTTTGAGGCAAAAAGGCTTTGCTGTCCTTCTGGCCAGAAGAAAGTGGAGAGGGAGAGAAGGTGATGGATGGGAGGTGCATTTTGAGAGCATATTGAGAGGGTTTGGTGACCTATTTTTGGCAGTCCATGGAAAGAGGGGTAGAGGCTGGAAGATTTTTAAACTTGAGTGACTTGATGGCATTTATTCCAACAGGAATGCAGAAAAAGTTCAGAAAGTGGAGAAGAGGAATAGTGGTCCTCCATATCTGCACACTGTCCCTCTTTTCTGTGCCTTGAGGGCTGGGCTCATACCTGTTCTTCCTTGCACCACTGACCCTCAGTTAGTAGCCCACATATATGTACTTGTATCTCTCATCCCTCAAGACAAAATCTCTCCCAGGAGGCTGTCTGTTTCAAAAATAGATCCTTAGCAATTCTGCCCTACCTTACATGCTCAGACTCACCAGTCCCAGGGGAGACAAGGCTTGAGCTCTAACCTGCACCTACTCCACCTACATGGCTACTATAATCAGGCCTTTGTCCTATTTGTAGGTAATTTTAAAATAATATAACTAAGTTATAACTACCTTCCCATTACTTAAAAAAAAATGCAAACAATACAGAAGTACATAAAGTAGACTTAAAAGGCTCCTTTCCTCCTCACTCCTTGAAAAAGATGCCACTGAACCTGAGAGTAAGATGTTTCTTCCTTCAGTCCTTTATTCTATATGGTTTCGAGCATATGCATTATAAAATATTACATGTTATATATTCATGTAGAAATAATATGGTTTATAAATTATTCTTTTTGAGTTCAGAATATTTTAAAACCTTTTTTTTCACTTCAAAATATGTCTTTGATGATTTTTGTACATGAGTAAACATAAATCTACTTCCTTTTCAAATTACTGAATAGTATTCCATGGTAGAGATATATATTTGTCCTTAAATCATTCCCTTCTGATGGATACTTGAATTGCTCCTGAGTTTTCAAGATTACAAACAGTGCTACAGAGAGTAGCCCTGGGCCCCTCTTTTTGTAGATGTTGCAGGTGTTTCTCTGTGACAGATCCCTGAAAGTAGAATTGATGGGCAGGCCTAATTAACTTTTCTGGAGGCTACTAGTTTACTGTTCTGTCTTTTTAGGTGCTTCTGGGTATTGGTATTCAAACACAAAAATTTCCTGAAATTGTAAAGTCAGTTATTTTATGTATGTATGTATGTATTTTTTGAGACAGAGTTTCACTCTGTCACTCAAGGTAGAGTGATGTGGTGTCATCATAGCTCACAGCAACCTCAAACTCTTGGGCTCGAGCAATCCTTTTGCCTCAGCCTCCTGAGTAGCTGGGACACAACACCCAGCTAGTTTTTCTATTTTTAGTAGAGATGGGGGTCTCCCTTATGCTCAGGCTGGTCTTGAGCTCCTGAGCTCAGGAGATCCACCCAAATGAGACTCCCAGGATTACAGGCATGAGCCACTGCACCTGGCCTCAATGTATTCCTTAACAGGGTCCCTGATAAAGCCAATATTAATCCAGTAACAAGCCCAACAGTCCCTCTAATAATTTTACTGTATCCCAGAAAGCTAGGAATCTTTGGCCACAGGCCCAAATCTTTGTGCTTTTTATAGTTTGGGGGGGGGGGCTGCTGAAAAATTTGAGATCTGAAAAAATTGTTTACTTCAGTAAGTGAAAAGGAAACTAAGGAACATTGAAGTTAACACAGATTTATTAAATATCTATAACACAGAGATTATGTCAACTTCATAAATACGAAATTTAATGTTCATAAATGTTTTCTTATTGAGCCCTGAATTCTCCTTAATTCTTTCCCTGATCTGCTCTACTTCTTGAGCTCAGGGGCCTGCACCAACCCTCTTGGTTTCTCTTTCCACATATTTAGGGAAAAGACATCTTTAGAAAATAATTTAAGTGCTTTCTTTCTCCCTTCAGTAGTTTGAGTGCTTTTTTAGGGGGATTTCTTTCTGTTCCTAGTTCAGGAAGGAGGCTAGTTTAAGGATAGCAGTTTGGGGACAGAGTTTCCATCCCCAGGAGGGGGCAGTGTTGGGAAGAGAGCGGCATTTGTCCAGGGGCAAACACTAGGGAGAAATATTTTTCTCCAGGCTTCTGGGAGAGCCCAGAGAAGGCAGGAAAACATGGAGAGGAACAAATCCAAAACGTTGATGGGTCAGTGGGGCCGGGGCTCGGGCTCATAGCTGCCCTTTTGTGGAGATCAGGTGGCAGGCAATGGACAGGAACTCCTCTGTTCAGCCTTTATTTCTCATGTTAAGCTCTTTTTCAATGTCCTCATTTTCCTCTAGTGCTTAATTCTTAGCAATGACATAGCATCTTACTACATTTCATCATAAAAGTATCATGTTTCAGCAGCACGTTGAGTTAAGCAGTCCTTGCTGATTAGGCTGGGAGCCTAATCAACAGCAGCATTTCTATGGGAAAATGCACTCAAGGTTCTCCACAATAGACTTACAGTTAAACCTTTGGAGCTCAGTCAGGTCCTGATCAGACACCCTTCACGTGGACCACATATGAGATGATCAGACCTCTCTGTTTTCCAAAGAAGTTTGTGATTCTCTGGGAAGTATCCCAGGCCAGAGTTTTTTTTGTTCCAGGTTTTTCTGTAATACGTACTGTGTGGGATGCTTTATGGATTGGCCTGGCTAAATTATGTTGTGTTTAAGCTGGTGATTTTGTAGTTTACAAAATGATCCATGGGGTCTGGCAGCTTACAAGCATTAAAAGCTGGAGATGCATTTCTAAGAGTACAAATGTTCCTTTTGATCACTCGGGCCACAGAACTCTGCAGGTTTCCATGCATGGGGATTGTTGGAGACCTTCCTTTTCTCCAGTTTGGAGTTCTGCCTGGACCTTTAATAAATGAAGTAGACTAAACTGTTCAAATTCTACAAATTGTCTGATCATCTACATCTTTTCATCTATTCCCCATGAAAATTACTTAATTATTAAAAATCTCTTTATAGACATATTCGGGATGTGGTAACCTCAATTTCCCCCTTTATCAGACAACCGAGATGGAATTGTGTTCATCACCGAATAGTTTCCACACGCACACTCCACGGGAGCTCCAATGTAGCAGTACAGGTTCAAGAGTGGATTTTAGTGTTAGAGAAAGCTCCCACATGTCATATGTTTACTTATCTGAAATAAAACTGCACAGCAAAAATGAAAACATCAAATGTCTTTTGCTTTTGGATGAAATTGCATAAACTTACTAGTTGAGACATTGGCCACACGGACATGAGGAAGAGATGGTCCCTTTTTTCAGGGTTTTCGCTGTCTAGCAGGATACTTGGTAAGCACTCAACACATGCTTGTTGAATTAAATTCAGAGCCAAGAAACACTCGAGGTGATTACATTCACCAATTCCGTCGTCCTTAAATGGCCAGATATCACTTGTCTTGGCCATTGCATTGGATAGGTCCATCCCTCCTCAAAAAGACATAGGTCTTTTGTGTTGAGGAACTAGCTAGATTTTCCCATACACCTAGCACGTCTGCCACACTGTCTCCTCACAACTTGGTCTGAAAGTCTCACTTTACTAACACATTTTTGGGTTAAACCACTATTCTTATTCAAATATAAGAATAAGAGGAGAGGGAGAAGCCTGTGTGGTACAAGTGTGGTAAGTGTATGGGACATGTTTGTGGTGTTTGGTGGTTAACAAGGGAAAAAGAAGAGTAGACTCAAGACCTCTAAAATTCTCTCTTATTATCATGAAACCACAGGCAGTTTCTATCAAGTTGTCTCATTAATGCTTTGAAAACCTTGAAACTTGGCTTTGAAGAATAGGAAACAAAATGGTACTGGTCAAAGACTCCCACATGGCAGCGACTCACTTTAATGCTACCCTATTGAATCCAGTAGCCACCAGCCACATGTGGCTCTGGAGCCCTTGGAATTCAACTAGTCCAAATCAGGATGTACTGTAAATATAAAATGCACACCAGTTTTCAAAGACTCAGTGTGGGGAAAAGAAGAACATAAAGTATCTCAATGACTATTTGCATTGATTATATGTTGCAAGCATTTTGGGTATGTTAGAATAAATAAAATACACTATTAAAATTAATTCCCGGCTCGGCGCCTATAGCGCAACCGGCTAACGCGCCAGCCACGTA
>NW_003852408.1:31653563-31705803 GCF_000181295.1 Otolemur garnettii
AAAAAAAAAAAAAATTAATTCCCCCATTTAAAAATTTTAAAGATGGCTGCTAGAACATTTTACAACACATTCTTGAATTTTGTATTTATATGTATTGAACAGCATGGCTCTAGTCGCTAGGACACACCCCACCCTAGAGGGCGCTGAAGTCCAGGGCATGGGCAGAGATCCTGAGGCATGAGACTGCTAAGGTAGAAATGTCACTAGGAGAAAAGGGTGGCCTTTACAGGGGGAGTAGTGAAAATTACCCTCAAGTGTCTGGTTTGTAGCCTTGCTATGCACACAGTGACTTCTTCCCTCTCTTCCCCTTCCAAGCACTTTGGGCCAGTTGGATGATTTCTTTAGTGTGGACTCCTGTCCCAGAGGGATACAGTGGGGATGAAGTACAGATCCTGATGGCTCTAACTAGATTTGGCTTGGGACTGGCTCCTGAGATGACCTTTTCACTCTGCCATTACAGGTTCTACATGTGGAATCTGCCTTGCAGATTATTAAAATGTTTGATATGAGCCTGATAATGCAGGCAGACGGGGGAAGGCTAATAATTCTGTTGATTTGGTAGATGGAAAAATTTCAGATAATACATTTTCTGTGTAAGAATTTGTTTTATTGGTTTTCTAAACTGACTGTGGATTGACACATAGACATTGGTATCAAAGCAGGAATAACTAGATTTTGCATAGTAGTTTACAGTTTTCAATGTCCTTTTCAGCAAATTATCACTTTTTATTGTCACAACATTTTGTAAGGCAGGCAAGACATGTATAGATTTTATCCATATGTTATAGCTAAGGGGGAAAAAAAGGTTTCCTTGACCAGAATTTGAAAGCTGTTAAGGGGTAGAATTGAGGGTGGATCATTTAAGATATGATTGGTTATCTGAGCTTCTGATCTTCAGTAGCTTCTACTGGTACATGAAGGATCACGTAGGTGGGGCAGGGGGTGAGTGGGTGGTCCACAGCTACCTGAAGTCAAGCAATTTTGTTACCTTAAAGTAATGTGTAGGGTTTGGATGTTTGGATTTGGAATACTGCCATGCAGGAATCTAAGGAAGGCTCTAATTGGAGCACAGCCTTCCACTCAACAAGAATGCCTTTGAAGTCAGTGCCTCTGTTGAATTCCTTCCACTACCTCCCTGGCAGCCCTTTGAAAGGCCCAGCTGGTTCCTCAGAGCTATAGGCATACCCCAGCAGAAGGTGCTGGAAGCCTACGCCAGGGTAGGGCAGGGAGAGAACTGCACGCTTTGCAAATATGAATTGCTGAATGAGGAGAAAACCCAAGAAAAGAATGGGTGCAAGAGCTTCCCTAACAGCAGAGTGGTGGTGGTGATGATGATGCGATGATGATGAACACCATCACCCTGGCATGCTGAAGGGAGACCTAGGGGCCTGGATACACCTGGTGGGTGTGTGTCATTTGGAAATGTTAAAGGCCTAGAGCAAGTTTCCTTAAGTTTCCACTATTTGTTCAAATTAAGACAGTCCTGGAACAAGCAGGAAATGTGAGGCAGAAAAGTCAGGGAAGCAGAGAGCTGGGGAAGATAGTAGCAGTGATCTCTACGTCAATGCTGCAGATTGACTTAGGGATCTTGACCACACTTTTGTGATGTTTTTGGATAGTACTGTGATCACTGACGTGAACATCTGGTAAAAATAGGTTCAATTGTCTAGATCCCAACAAATCATTGCACAGCCAAACTCTGAACCATAGGAATTTAACAAAGTGATAGATTTAAAAGGGACTCAAGAGATGGTCTTGTCCAATGCCTTCATTTTAGAAATAAGGAAAATAAGACCCAGAGACGGAGAAATAGTTTCCAAAACTCACACACCTAGTGGTAACACCAAAGAA
The DNA here is from genome assembly GCF_000181295.1 of Otolemur garnettii. NCBI lineage: Eukaryota > Metazoa > Chordata > Mammalia > Primates > Galagidae > Otolemur > Otolemur garnettii. The sequence continues at coordinate 31,655,415 of NW_003852408.1, forward strand.
CTAGAAACAGTGACGTATCCACATCATGGTCAGGAATGCAGGTTATGGAATCTGGCTTCAAATCTGGGTTCTGGCAATTACATTCTGTGACTTTAGACAAGTTATTTAACTTTTCTGATCTCAGTTTCCCCATCCTTAAAAGTATCACCCTCAAAGGTTGATGTATTAAGTGGAAAAATAACTGTGAAGCATTTACAAAGTACTTAGTTTTATTTTTCTTTATTTATTTGGTATTTTGGTAGATTTAGGGGTGCAAGTGAGTTTTGGTTACATGGATGAATGGTGAAATCTGAACGTTTAGTGTCCTCATCACCTGAATCGTGCATATTGTACCCAAGAGGTAATTTTCACCCCACTCTCCCCTCCCAACCTCCCCCGAGTCTACAATGTCATTATTCCACTCTGCATGACCCTGTGTACCCACAGCTTAGCTTCCACTTGTAAGTGAGAACATGAGGTTTTGATTCTGTTCCTGAGTTACAAAGTACCTACTTTTAGTAAAAATTCAATACATGGTAACTGCTATTATTATTAGAATTCAGCTTTTCTGATTTCCAGGTCACAATTTCAATTTTTATACGGCCTCCTTCAATCCTACTCAAGTTTCTGCTCGTCTGTGTAGTTCCATAGTTATTAGTTCGCTGTGGTATCTTCAAAGAAGATTGCGTGAATGGTAACAAGGCATTTATTTGACTTCACAATTTCCTCCACGTGAAACATAAAAACTTGTTAGGCTGCAGAAAAACAAGTAAGTAGAGTGGTTTAAGTAGGATAGGAGCTTTCTTATAATAGTCCCCAGGTAGACGATGCAAGTTAATACAGTCTGCCATACTTAACCTTTGAGTCTCATCTCTAGGTTCAAAGTGCCTTATTTAGTTTTCATATTTTCTCAGGAAGATAAATGGGACCAGAAGGAGAATACCATATCCTTTTAAAATTAATACCAGGAAGACCAGGCACGGTGGCTCACGCCTGTAATCCCAACACTCTGGGAGGCTGATGTGGGTGGATTGCTTGAGGTCATGAGTTCAAGACTCTGAGCAAGAGTGAGACACTGTCTCTAAAAATAACTGGGCATTTTGGTTGATACCTGTATTTCCGGCTACTTGGGAGACTGAGGCAAGAGGATCGCTTGAGCCCAGGAGTTTGAGGTTGCTGTGAGCTATGATGCTACAGTACTCTACTGAGGGCAACAAAGTGAGACTCTGTCTCCAAACAAACAGACAACAACAAAACACCCTCAAAACCAAAAAAACAAAAGAAATTAAGACCAGGAGTTGCATCCATCACTCCTCACATTTTATTAGCCATGTAGGCATGCCTAGCTGCAAGGGGAGCTGAGAACAATAGTACATGAGAACCAGTCTTTCATGAGCCCCTTACTATTATAGCAACAACAGTTACCGTTAATGCAAATGCTGATATTTACTATCTAGCTCACTTTTCACAAGAAAGAAAAATAAGATTGCCTAGGATAGTATCTTCTCTTGAAGCAGTTTGGCTCTTGGCTTGTGATTCAAAAGTAGTTTAGAGGCAGGGAAATTGCTTGTGGTTACAGAAAGAGTGATAAAGAATTACTAGTGCAGAACAGAGCTGGAAAATCAGTGGGAGAACCACGAAGCAACTAAGGAAAGTGGCTTGCCAATGGGGAGGAAGGGAGGAAATACTGAAGTGCTGTGCTGAACTATGGATGCTGTTCTGACCATTTGGGGATAAAATCTCCTTCCTTGAAGGAGATACCCATCTAGCGCACAGTTAACCTCTAAGACCTGCTCAATTAGGAGAGGGCATCAGGAGGTCAGCCCAAGAGTCTGAATCCATGAAAATTGTTCTGAATAGAGAAACACAGTTTCCGGAATCTCTCTCATACACATAGTAATTTCTAGAACTTTAGTACCTTCTTCGGATATTTTGGGGATATTTGATTGGGATCAGACCAGTTTCTGAGACACTAGGTAATTAAAGCTCTGGAAGAAAGTAAGTGGAATGGAAAAATCCAGGCAAAGATTCTGGTAGCTCTGCCCAGAAGCAAGCCTCCAATAGGCTAAGAGGACTCTGCCATGAAGCTTTCGGAAGGATGCCTGATGGTGACCTCCTTTAGAAGTTCTGTAGCATCCAGCTGCCCCTCCTCACTCCGATTGTTACTGCTCTAGGCCTGGCCTTAGGATTCTTCTGGCAACTTTGTCTTTTCTTCTTTTGTTTCTCAAACGTGTCCTATGTGTTGTTGTTATAATTATTCTCCCAAATCCTTTGTATTATGAACCTTCTTCACAAGTGGAGTTATTAGCATTGTTTGATACTTCTTTTTCCTCTTTCACTTATAGTATTATCTATCTCATGGTGTTATTGTGGGGATTAAATGAGATATTGCATGTAAGGGGCCTAGCAGCCTTCATACCCATTATTTGTGTGGTTGTTTTCATTACACTTTAAAATAGAAGACAGTTGAGCAGTGAGAAAAATGAACCAATAGCTGCTGAATATATTTGTTGAATGGATTTGGATCTGTGCCACATATTTTGGGGTCCTGGATGTCAGCAGAAGCCTGAAACCTTCAATCAAGGGAGTGGGTGGTATCCAAAGCTATCCCTTTTTCCTTCTTTTTCTCCCTTCCCAACTACTGAAAATATCCTCAGAAGCAATAAAAACAAATGGCTGTTTCACAGGAGGGGAGGGAAAAGAAGGAGAAAGTCGCTCCCTCAGACTCCTTGGTTCCACTTTGTAATAGCCAATCAGCCCAAGCGGGACAAGGGTTCCCAGAGTGGCCTCTTCCCTTTTGCTGCCAAAGAGTATTGATTGCTAAAAGGCAATCAATTTTTGTTTGGTTTGTGGGAGTGAACACAGTCTGTAAGGTCATTGAAATTTTATTGTCTAAATGTTTCAAACTGATGTAAATATCCAGGCAGAACTCACAAAGGACAAAAACGTTTGAATAGGAGGGAAAACCCGACAGAGCCATGTTGGGTGTTTCCCTTCCGATATTCTCTTCCTGGGCCTCACGACTCTGTATTGTAACAACCCATCTCTCAAGTCACAGGCAATGGTAGGCTAGGTGTATAAAGAGCCTACTGACAGCTGAGTTGGCTCAGTGTGTGGACTTTGCAAATCCTCTGAGAAGAAACCCTCAGCCACAGGAGGCAGTAGGCCGTTAGCCATAATGGGTGCCATCTACTATGCTTTTGCTAAAGGCTGGAGGAGCAGCTCTTCTGAGGCTCTGCGCAGAGGCTCCCTGGTTGTGCATTTGCTCTTGCAGGTAAGTGTAGCCAACGGCTCAGCACTGCCGCTCCTGGCAGGCTCTGTTTTTTCATTGCCATCTCCTGGGTTTAATCTGCTCTCAAGGAAACTAAAAGAACACAGCCCAGAGAAAAATCTGACCACAATGAGAACAGCACAGGGATTTATAAACGGGATCGAGAATATTGCCCAACACAGCAAGATGTAATCATTTTCTTTCATAAGACCAGATCATAGTATAGAGAAGGGAATGGCAATGGTTTGTCTCTTTATCGACACCAAACTAAGTAATATGGGCCACCAGGCAAGTTTAATTCTGAAGGGTGAAAGAGATTTGTCCCAAAATAAGCCTAGGCTCCTCTCACCCGCTGGCTATGACATCCTGGGCCCTGCAGCAAGAGTCAAACACCAGAGGACACAGTCTCTGAGTCTCTTTTTCTTTTCTTTTCTTTTTTAATTAAATTATAGTTATGTACATTAATGCAATCACAGGGTACAGTGTGGTGTTTTCACATACAATTTGAAATACTCTCATCAAACTGGTTAACGTAGCCTTCATGTCATTTTCTTAGTTATTAAGACATTCATACTCTGCTTTTAGAAAGATTCACTTGTACCCTTGTAAGATAAACCATAGAGGTGACCTCACCAATCTCCCTCCCTCCACCCGTCCAGTCTCTTTTTCTTTACCCCAGCCCCAATAATGTCATATCTCTGGAACTGTGTAATGAAAAGTTCTACATGCCCGAGCACAGCCTTCTATTTCTGAGATGGCCTCTCATCGTGCGGTGCTGGTAACTTTGCCCAGATGAAGAGCCTTTAGTGTAGGGGAAGGTAGGGTGCAAAACAGCTGAGGAGAAGGTGCTAGAGAAAAGCTTAATAAAATTCAAAGAAAGTTCATTTGTGATGAGTTACTTGAGTTATTTTGACGAAACGAAAATGGACCAAAGAGAACAGTGTGGTGTGGGTGGGTGCTGTGATTCCCATCTATACCCCTAGCACTTTGGGAGGCCAAGGCAGGAGGATACTTAAGCTCAGGAGTTTGATATCAGTCTCAGCAAGAGCAAGGACCCAAGTCTAGTAAAAACAGAAAAAAATCAGCTGGGCATTGTAACAGTGCCTATTGTCCCAGCTACTTGGGAGGCTGAGGCAGGAGGATTGCTTGAATGCAGGAGTTTGAGGTTGCTGTGAGCTAGCATGACACCGTGGCACTCTAACTAGGCAATAGAGTGAGACTCCATCTCCCCCCACAAAAAAAAAAAGAAAGAAAGAAAGAAAGAAAGAAAGAAAGAAAGAAAGAAAGAAAAAAAGAGAGAAGAAACAGTGTGAGCCAATATTCAATCCTTGTTCAAATCCAGTGAATTCCAGTATGAATTGAGAGAGAGAGTCAATTGGATCAGCAATTCGTACATCATAATAATATAGTGAACATCTGAGTTTTTACTATGCTCTGGGAATTCTAAGTAACTCACATGTAGTATTTCATTTAATCCTACCAGTTTTCTAAGATGGTTATTTGTATAATGCCTACTTGACAGATAAGAAAAATGAGGTTTAGAGAGGTAAGTTGACCTCCTCAAGTTTATGCAGCTAGTAAGTAGGCAAAAATAGAATTGATTTAGTCTATAGGTTTAAAATCCTAAACCATAATTCTTCATTCACTTCAATATTTGTAAAAATTTTAAGAATATTTAATAACTGCAGGAAGATACTATTGTTTCAATAAACGTAATCTTTAAAAAAAAAAAAAAAGAGTCATTTCCTGCATCAGCTCCAAACACACACTGGCTTACCCTCCTTAAAGGTGATCACAGTTCTTCCTCTTCCATCACACTTCCTTACGCTCCATCTCCTTCACTACCAGCCTTCTCTGGGTGGGTGTGGGAGGAATGGGAGCAATATTCCAGATCCGTCTATGTGCATCCCCCATCCACTTTCTCAAGAACAAAGGAGAATGTAGACTCCGGCCCATGACTGGAGGAAAGTAAAGTACGACCTTCACCTGGGGACAAGGGACAACTTGTCTTTACCATACCCTTTCCCTTACTCTGGCACACAGAGAAAAGTCAAGTGGCCCTAGTATATAGGAATTTTCTAGATTATGGTGCTAAGTCTAGAGGATTGAGATAAGTGAATACAAAGCCTAGAAAGCAAAAATATTTAGTTCTTTTTGGAGTGGGGGAATGGAGCAGAAAAATCAAAGTAGCTGAAATGCAGGTGTATTTAGAATGTATTATAGTAAATCTTCCCTGTTGTTCAACACAGTTCACCCTTTCTAAGTGCCAAGGGGGTAGAAGTCTGAGCTTTGTTATTACTCATATATATTGAGGTTTGTTGTAGATACTGCTGTGTGTGGCAATTCCTAGGCAGATGTTACCATGTGGAGTCTCTCTGGGCAGTTTAGTTGGCATTTTTGATAGGACTTGGATTAAAAGTCTTTCTCCTCAAAAACCAGTTCAGTGATTGAGGCTGAAAGGAGCCCTGCTTTGAAATCCTCTCCCAAGAAACCAAAGACAATCAGAGCAGTCTTATTTTTTACGGGAATGAATCTGCCATGAGCCATCAAAGTTTAGGCCACAGGAAGATCTTCAGACCTCCCAGGTGGGAAATCACACCAGCCCCTGGACCACAGAGATCCCTTGTGAAATCTGCAGCACGTGTCAGTCTTCAGGAATACTAGGGCTTCTAGGACCACAGAGCAGGCTTTATGAGGTTGTAAGTTCGACAGCAACAGTGCATATTATTTCCTTCCTCGGGAGGCTCTGCTTCTCCTCCTACTTCCATGAGTAGGCTAACTGAAAACTTGGTGCTTTCTGATTTCTAAAAGGTTGAAATTAGAAGGGTAAATAAAATGATAGGGTGGGAGAAAGGCAGGTTCATCAGCTGAATGGCCTCAGTGTCATCCCATTATGAATTTCTGTAAGCAATGCTTCTGAATTGTCAATTTTATCAGCCAAATGTAATTTTTGTGTGTGTATGATAGAATAAGTATTGCACATTTCAGCCAACCTATGCTTTTCTTTCTTCTCCCCAATTCCCAAAGGACTTTGAAGAAGGGAAATCAATAAATCAATTGGAACTTTGTCCAATACCCATTTAAGTGACATCACAGCACCATTAAGATCAGACATTAGTTACGGAAAGAGATGGAGACATTATCATTTGAGAATGTATCTCTTTGCCTTTGTGAACAAGAGTACAAAAAGAAATAGTAAAGTGGTCTTATAAATAATAATTTTTGTGTTGACCTTACCAAAAATAAAAGGGGGATAATTACAGAGAGGTTGATAAAATATTATTTTTTAAAGCAAATCTATTTTTTAAAACTTTATTCAAATTAATATGAGTGAACAATAGGTTACATTGTTCTCACTTTTAGGGTAAGGTTCTGATAAAATAGCACTTGTATCCCAGGCTTTATTGAAAAGCCAGTGGATACTGTTTTATGGCCTTATTCTATATTTCATTCAAAAATTTCCCCGATTTTTGCTAAATTAATTTTTTAGAAAGTTTTTTATTTTTTTTGAAATATGATTTCAGAAATGTTGCATTCCTGTTGGTTCTTAAAAATGATACTAGAATTTAACACTTAAAAATCTATAAACACAAACCAGGGCCGATGGCTCACATCTATATGTAGTCCTAGGACTCTGGCAGGTGGATTGCTTGAGCTCAATAGCTTTAGGTCAACCTGAGCCAGAGTGAGACTCTGTCTCTAAGAATAGCTGGGCGTGTGGCAGGCACCTATAGCTCCATCTACTCAGGAGGCTGAGGCAAGAAAATCACATGAGTCCAAGAGTTTAAGTTTGCTGTGAGCTGTGACACTATGGCACTCTACCATGGGTGACAAAGTGAGACTCCGTCTTTAAAAAAAAAAAAAGCAAAAAAAATTTATAAACACGCACTAAATTAGGTCTAATATTTGAAGAAAAATTATAAAACTTGAAGAATGCCTTTATGATACCAATAATCTCACTTTTTTGCTCTTTTTTATTCACTCATTCATATATTTGTATATATTCAATATTCTTATATTGAGATAAAACAATACAACTCATTTTACTTGGTCTTTCCTCCAGTATTTCAACATTATACATAATTTCATTTCTAAAGTTCAGCCTCCCTTTGAACCAAATGTCATACTCTTTTACTCTTAAAGACCTTCCAGATTTTGTTTTATTTTAATAGTATCAAAGGAGTATGCCTTACCAAGAATCCTAAAATATGTGGAAGCATAATAATCACAAGGATAATGACTGCCTTATAGTCAGACTGGATTGGACTGAGAGGATGAGGAGAGGAGAGTTCCAGTCTCAGCTCTATCTTACCTGGAGTGATTCTTTGCCTCTACTCTGCTCAAGTTTCTCACCACCAATCAGGGGTGTGCAACCGCCAACCTTTCTTCCTCCCTGTCACACATTGGAAGAAGAGTTGTCTTGAGCCCCACATTAAATACACAAACACTAAGTAAAGTTGATTAGTTAAAAGAAAAAAAAAGTCCGTGCATACTTTTCAGGATATCGACATCACAATTAAACAAAAAGATTCCTCACAAAATCAGCATGAGGCCTTCAGGTAGAGGCCACAGGTGGGACACCCCTGGATGGTCTTTAGGTTTCCTTCCAAATCTGGAATTCTTTGCTTTTAGGATTGTCTCTGAAGAGACTTTGATGACCTGGCATGAGGAGCCAAATTCCTCTCTGCGTTCTGGGTTCCCAGTGAAAGATGAGTATGTGTGAAAGGAGAGCTTGCAAGTCTTTTATCAGTGGGCATATAGATCAGACAGTCGCTGGCCCATCAGCACAGGTGCACTGCAGTGGGTGCAGTGGACTGGCCCGTGGGCTCACAATCCAGCTAACTTCTTTGTCTTTCTCGTTGGTTTAGTGTTGTTCTCTAAGCCTTGGTCATACCTTAAATGGAAGGCCTTAGTTAAGTCCGTGCAGTGGGAGAGAGAACCTGTTGCTGACATTACTACAACAAAGCCAGCTCGAACTAAAACAAGTTCTCGACCACATACACACATATACATACACATGAATACACATATAGCCCACTATACACGTATTTGGGGCATTTATGTGGCTATGGGCAAAGGAGGTGATCTCCTGAACCTACAAATTTTCTAGACTGGGGAATCTAAATAATATAATTAGCTTTCTCTTAGCTTCTTTGCTGTGCAACAACCGAGAATTAGGAGCAGGCTTGGCCCTGTGTTCTCCTCTCTGCTCGTGGCGCGTTATCCGGAGGGCAGGTGAGGAGTCGGCTGGAGCTTGGCGTTCCGGGTGGACGCGGGGAGCAGGGTGGACCTGAGGCTTGGACGTAAGCGAGCCTGGAGCCCGCGGCGGCTCCCCCTACCGGGAGTCCAGAGCAACGCCGGTGACGGTGCCCAGGATGTCACAGCCGCCTCCTAGCTGGCCGCTCCCACGCGGCTTCGCGGGAGGACCTGGGAACCGCCTCTGGCGGGGCCGGCCGGCGCAGGGCGGAAGCGCTCGGCCCGGGTAACGAGCGTTTTCCAGCCTAAGAATTAGTTACAAGTAAACATTTGAAGCGCTGGCTCTGTAAACCGAGTGCCCGCCACCCGCCTGCGACGGGGGGGAGGGCCGTGGTGGGGGCGGTGGGAGTGGTGGGAAAGGTGCTAGGCCGGGGAACCAGCGGGGGTTTGGGGGTGGGTGCTGGGAGGTGCCCCAACTCGCGCACCCCGGTTCAGAGGCTCTTCTTAAGTTACTAACAAAGTAAGGGCTGGTCTCCGGGAGGTAACACACCGTCCCCATTCCACCAAGCCCCTCGTCCCCGCCCGAGATCTGCGCGCCTTTGGTAGTCAGCACAACCCGCCCCAGCTACGGAGGCCCTAGGATACCTGGAACCGGGGATCGAGCGCCTCTGGGCACTGCCGCTTTGCACTCGCAGGTCTGACACAACAGATAGTTAATTGGGGCCTTCCAAGTCAAGGACTGAGGTGAGCAGAGGAGTCCCCCAGTCCTGCCCTCGCCTCCTGACTTCATCTCTCCCGCGTGTTGAGTTCGAGCTGCGCTCAAAGGCAAAGTCACTTAAGGTGAAAGACGCGAATGAGAATTAGTTTTCGGGCGGGAGGATGCTTATCCGTGCTGGGATCGCGAGCTCTTTTATGGGTGTATGGTGCGGAAACTCCCTCATGGGTGCAATTTGAGAGGGCAGGTCAATGCCATGCACACTCCGCTGGGACTAAGCATTTAGTTCTGTCAAAGTGGGCGCTGCCCGGGGTACCATGGAGTAGGCGAGTGAGTAGGAAGCAGAATGCTCAAGTCCATCATCCGGGAAGCCAAAGTTCCAAAGTCTAGCCCAATCCTCAGGGTATTTTCCGTAGGACAAGACACTGGGGTATAGGAGGCTGCACCTAAAAGAGATATGGACGAGAAAAATATGATAGAAAATAATGAGCTGGAGGTCTGGCCTGCCACTGGGCTTCTTGCCCGTGCGGCCTCCTCAGGCTGGGGGCAGTTTGAATCTAGTCCAGTGCTGTCCCCAGACCGCTTCCGGCTCTGCTTAGGTTGGGATGCCCCTAGCTCAAGGAGAAACCGTCGGCGCAGCCTGGGGCTTCTGTGCCCCACCTTGGGATCTAAGACCCAGACAGGGCCTCATAAGAGGACCTGGGTGGTTCAAACCGCAGACTATAACAGGACTGGAAGGTAAAGGAAGTCTGTTGGTCCCAAGCGTCTTCAGCTGCTTCCTGGGGATCCATAGGCAGGGGCTGCGACCTGTGAATGGAGTCATCATCTCAGCCCTTTTTGTTTGTTTGTTGTTTTGTTTTGTTTTTGTCCTGTACGGGGCTCTCATGAGTCAAGGGCACCACACTTTGTTGGTGTCAACAAACACAACACTTAGGAGACCACACTGTTGCCGGACTGTCCTGCGCCTGAGCTCAGAGAGCTGGCTTTCCCCCCTCTTCACACTCTTGGTTCTCGGCCCCGTGACCAGCCCTGCTCTGGGGGTTCAGGGAACTGATGGGGCAGAGAAGAAGGGAGTCCTCTGCTGTCTGTTGCTTCTCTGGCCTTTTCAGAATGCGCCAGCGATTTGGCAGTTGGGCTGTTACAGAGACAAACTTTCTAAAACTACCTTCTCCCGCTGTTCTTGAAATTGTTTCAACCCTCCCCACCCCACCCCCACACATCCTTTTCTCTAATTGTCTCCTCCTCCCACTTTGTCGGAAAATGTAACAGGTACGGAAAGCCCTGTGTCTGTAACACAGCTTGAAGCTAAATGCGTGGGGAAGGGGTTTCGCTAGTGTTTCTTTCTGAAGTTGCTGATAATACCGATTGCATAGAAGTTCAGCTTTTTGGCAAGTAACTGGCTGAGCCTGGGTAACCCAGGCTGTGTGCACCTCCTGCGAACGTGGTCTGACCATTGGCTCCCTCTGCTTTGGGACCCTTGGCTCTGCTGGGGACCAGGATCAAGTTCCTGAGCAAACAGAAGAGTCAGGCAAATGATCTTGCTTCCTTATCCTCCCTGCCTCCCACTCGTCTTTCTTTGGCTGTGTGCTCTGTAAAGGCCAAGTAGCCCGAAGCTGTGAAGTGGGAGTGGTGAACGATCCTGGGGCTGCCGCTCCTGGATTTAGGAACCGCCGGGGGGCGGAAGAGAGTCAAAGGGGCATCCGTTTCTTTTGAAGGAGGGCTGGATTTACTTCCCACAGACCACGGGAGGGAAGAGCTTAGAGCTGATAGCTCTCCCAGATAGCTCTTTCACAGGTAATTCTGCGGCTGGATCTAGAGCTGGTGGCACTCGGTGATGGCGACCAGGCAGGGCAGCGCCCTTTCCGGTTATCAAGTTGATTAACCTCCGGGCCTTGTCGGTAGTGAGTTCTCCCCTCTTCTTTCAGCCTCCCTCTCCCTCTAGAAATTGGGGGTGCTCCTTTCAAAGAAGGACCCAAGTTTCGCGACCTGGGCCCTTCCTTGCCTCCGCGGCCTTTCCTCTGAGCGGGGCAGGAGGAATCCGGGGACAGCACGCGGACCTGTCCCTTCTAGACACCGCCTCAAAGATTCGAGTTCACTGGCCCAGGGGCCCCCGGGTGACCTCCCCCTCTCCCGCAACCACTTGTCTGAAACTTACCAGATTCCAACCTTAAGGCAGGAAAAAAAGTGTTTCATATACAAACCGATCACGGTATTTGCAGATAATTGCGAATGTCAAATACTCGGGCGTGATGACAAAGTGCAGAGATTGCCAGGGCCGGAGCTTGGCCTTAGGGGCGGGGGCTGCTGGCGGGGCTCCCAGGCCACCTCAAGCTTGCCAGGGGCAGGCCTACGGGGAAGGAAGAGCAATCAGCCCCAGCTGCCCACAGACCTTTTTTCTCTAAGACGGCTCCCACCCCTCTACCAGTGGAGCTGATTCAGGATGCATTTAACCGAGTCCACGTTGGAGCCCGGCTCAGGAAGGCGGTGCGGTGCGAGAGTGGATACTGCACAAGTCCAGCTCTCCTCACCCAGATGCAAAAACACCTTCAGCAAGATGCACACACAAGCGGGATTTATGGGCATCAGTTGGACACTGAACTCCAATGCAAAGGGCCAAGTTGCCCTCCCAACGCGAACCCCTTGTGTCCTGGCAGGAGGGGTAAAAGCGAAGTCACAAGCCACTTTGGGATTAATGGCTGTGTTTTCCTAATGCTGAGGTTGGGTCTTCACAGAAATAAAGATGAATATTTTAAAAAGAAAGGAAGACAAATAAATTAAACGCTCGACCAACCACACTTGACCCACCTAGCCAAGTCCTCCTACTCTGGTTGTAGGAGGCCACCAGGTCCCCCCAGAGCCAAGGCTGTCAAGGATTCAGCAACAGTAAAGGTGGTTGCTTTCAGCAGCCTTCAGGACAACTCTTCTGAGACCCCCATCTTCACTCAAGATGTTTAAAGTGCCTTCTATTCTAAAAAAAGAAAAGAGAAAGTTACTCCTTGTGGATTCTAAATCTACAGAAAATTGAGAGGCTCATAGGTGATACAATAAAGTTGATGGCAGATGTGTGGCTTCCCAGCATCAGACTTGAGGGTGGTGAGGACAGAGACACTGGAGGCAAGTGGAGCACTCCAAGTAGGCACACCTCATGCTGAGTTATGCAGCTTGAACCACAGTCACCAAGGCTCTCTGGGTTCTGGGTCCCAGATTGATGTGGTAGTGGTGCCAGGATAGGGGCAGAGGAGGGATGCTGAGAGCCTGATGATCTTGACCTGCTCTCCTCTCTTTCCCTTGGTAAGGAAAGAGAGGAAAGGCTCTCTTTCCTTACCAAGGGTCAGGGAATGTGGTGGGAATACTTCCCAAGCAGAAGGAGGAAAGTCTAACAGAGTCCCTATCCCCCTTCCATTGAGTGGCTGAAGTCAGAGCATCCCTGGAAGCCCTTAAAGTTTTACATTCCAATTGTCTAAGGTTTCCAATGATGACAAATTTCAAAAACACTTGGCTACAGCTCAGCACCTAAGACTGAGAATTGGGGCAAGGGGAGGCTGCTGGTTAAAAGCTGCTTGGAAAAATGAAGAGAATTGCACACCCCCCCCCCTTTTTGTCCACTGCTAAAACTGCTGGGCTGGGCCAAGGGGAAGGCTCAGGCTAAGGCCACCAGGTGAAGAGCGCTCCAGTAGTCAGAAAAGCTCATCTGGAAAAGTTGGGGGCCTGCCTCCTTAGCCACCAGCCACCAGAAGTGCTCTGGGGACCCACACCTTCATGCCCTTTTCAGGAAGGCCTCACTCTGTCTTAAAGACTTGACTTGAGATCTCCCAGGTCAAGCAAAGTGGCCATTTCTGCAGGGGACTGGCCTAGGTACCATGAGGACAATGCAGAAGAACAAAAGCATAGGTCTTGTGTGTGGGTAGCCAGCCAGGACCTCACATGTATAAGATGTGATTCTATTTGACTTTCCAAATCAAAGTGCATTGATTGGAGTCCAGAGAGTTCACAGCACATAACTATTTTAATTAAACTTGCTATAAACAGACAAATCACTTCTTGCCCTTATACACAGAGCTTAGGGAGATGGCACAGGGTCTGGCAAAAGCCAGACTTGGGGAAGGATCTTTAAAAATAAAAAGGAGTGTGAAATAGGCAAAGACAGAAAAAGGATAAATGGGGTTTCCACCTTTTCAGAAAATAGCTGAACTGAAACCAAAACACAGGATAGCAGGGAAGTTATGCCAGGATGATACTCTAGCTTCTCAGAGCAGTTAGGGTGGGACCTGCAGTGGAAAGGCAGGGAGCTGGAGAGACCCTTAGCAGTTTGGGAAGATGGAGGTGCCTTTCATTGAGGCGCTGAGTTACCCTACTCAGCACTTTCCTTCCCAATCGTTCCATCTTTCCTTGCCACTAGTTTTGACTTCCTGATACTTGGAGGACAGTGCTGGGAGAACAACATGTCCAGCTTGGGAGATAAGGGGCAGCCAACAAGAGTGCACTCAGCATGTGCACATGCTGAGTGCACTGTGGAGCCAGGAGATGGCCCCATCTGGAAAGGATGGGAAAATAGAGTAGCCCAGGCAGGAATAGGTAGGAAGGAAAGTTGTCTGTATCCCTCTGGGAAAGCAGATAATGGAAAGCATAAACCCACAGCTTAAGATCTCCTTCTGTTGCAGCCAAACGCCAACATGGACAGAGGCAATCTTGAAAAGGTTCAGGCACTCTGGTGCCCCCAGCCCAAGGTGCAAAGGAAAGGTTAGGGGAGTGATGGCATTGGGAAGGACCGACCCAATGCCTTCCTCCTCTTAGAATATGCAAAGATCAGGGGCTTTTTGAATAAATCTAGGTCTCTGGTAATGTGCATGTGGTTGGTTACCTAAGCTGTAACCTAACAGAGAAAACCTGCCGCAGACTTTGGTTCTTGGAGCTTAAAACTAGACAAACTAAGGGAATCCCATCAATTTCCTTGCTAAAAGTGGACAAGAAAAGTTCTCCAGGTATTTAAACAGAGGAGATATGAGTGCACAGGTTTGGGTGTGTTCCAGGTGACTTCAAAAGCGAGCTTTCCCCCACCTTGGTTTGCAAACTTGAGTTCCCATTTCTTTTCATAGACTATTTAGCATCTGACTCCAACAATAATCTGATTCAGAAATACTCTTCATTTCGTTAGGCTGACATTCACAGACACTAGTAATGTTGTATTTGATAAGGAATTTAATTCCAGTAAATTTTAGCACAACAATTTTCTAAAAAGTCCTTTCAACTATGCTTTTAACTTCCCACAACAATAATAACAAATATATATTGCTATGGCTAGAGAGAAACATTCTTAGATTGCCTTTAGATTTCACAGATTTTGTATAGGCACCAGCAACTCCGTAAACGCCAACGAATGTGTTATTTACAATTATTGTTCATGAAAGGACTTTTATATTTTTAAATTGGGGCACGGTTCCCAGGTGGAAAAATTCCTAACAATTAAGAACTGCTTTCAAAAAGATTAGAAAATCGAAAAAAATTAGTACGTATGATATAGCATACAAATCTTTACTAAAAAAAAATAACGGTATCATTAAAATCCGTAAGTTGAAGTCAGACTAAAGTGAAAGTTAATTAAAATGCAAACTATGAGGGAAACACTGCAGTTGTCTTTCTGTTACATCCAACGGAGGGCAATCTTTAGAAACTCCACCCCCCTTTCTTTTATATTTGTATTGTGACTTGAATTGTCAACATCTTTCTCTTCTGAAATAATAACAGTTCACCTTTCAAAATTCTTCACTCTCAGAGAGAATGATGATTGTTCTTGAGAGGGAGGACTTTTGAAACAAACAACTTTCACTCATTCACCTTCACATTTGCACACCACGAACACGCAGATTTTGAAAACCTTGTCTCTATGAGTGGACGGGTGAGAGAGAAACTAGAGCTTAGGTAACCAACAGATCCAATTACTAAGGCTTTATTGATACTAAAAAGAAAAGTTACCCTCATAAAATTTATCTGAGCTTATTAGTTATTTAAATCAGCCTTAGGGCTGGACCAGCAACGCCTCAGGCACCTTCTGTGGCTCCTGGAGGTAACCAGCCTGCGTCTGCACCCTGACCCGCCACCCCTCGCTAGGTATCCGGCACTAGGGGAGAAAGCCGGCACAACGAGCGAGGTGAGCCATTTGACAGGGGTGCTGGGCCTGGCACGCTTGGCGAAAGCTCCGCGTGGCCTAAGGTAGGACACCCGGTATCAGACGTTAGAAATGAACAGGTCACAGCCAATAACCGGGGCTCAGGGGAGCAGGCCAAGCGGACGCGGAGCCGGATCTCGGCCAGACGGCCGCGCTGCTCCACCTCGCGCGCTGCTGGGCACCGGCCCCTGCGACCCGGCCGGGAACATAGGTTTGGGGGCAGTTAGCCAGCCATTGGACCGTTCATAGGTCCAAGACTCGTTCCTGTTTTGGGTGGGGCTGGGAGCTTTGCAACTGGGTGGCCACTGGTTGAATTTGTACTTTTCTAGGTCGTTGTTCCTTTGAATAGTTGATAGTCCCACGGTGTGACTGTGTGCGCGCGCGCTCCGGTGTGTGTGTTTGTGTGTGTGTGTGTGTGTGTGTGTACGCGCACGGGTGGTTGGGGGCGGGGGGGGTGCTGAACAGTTGCATTTATTTAAAAAAAAAGCTCCAGGCTACTCAGTGAAGTCCTCTAAACCCATCATGGGGGCTCCCCAAATCCCGACGCGGAGCTGAGACAGCGGGAAGCGAAGCCTAGCTCCACTGCAGGGCCCGGAGGGAAGGCACTGCGGGGTGGGGAAGAACTGAGACCCAGGACATCCCGGTCTCAGCCACCTGGGCCTTAGCCTAGAGGTCAGGCCTTGACGGATTGAGACGGTGTCCAGGGGGATTCGTGAGACCCAGAGAACAGGCGAAGCGCCAGCTCAGGAAGCCCTTTAAGTTCTGAGCCACTCCGTGCAGGGTTGAACCGCGGAATAAACAGGACCGCCCTCGTCCCCCTGCCCTAGTAAGTGTTTGGGACCTTGGGTCCTGCAGTAGGCTTTCTCGCCCTCTTGGGCATGGGTCCAGACCTGTGCAGCCCAGAGCTGCCTTGCATTGGGGAAACAACTACCGCTTGGGCCGCCTCTGGCCGGCAGCCTGCGTTTACCTGCGGTGGGCACAGATTTCCAGACACAGACCGGCCTGTCTGAAGTTCGGGGTGTGGATGCGGTGTCGAGGCTTGGACAATCCAGGTGTCCTTTTCATTACAAGGGGTTGGGGTAAATTGTGGGCCAGGCGTTTTGCATGCGCCAATGCATTCTTGTGTTGAGCGGTCTGGTGGTGCCCCGGGCTGGGGACCTGCCCATTTCCCTGCTACATCCTTAACCCGTGTACCAGAGGCGAAGCAAAAGAGCTGGCTCCGGGACGCGACCGGCAGAGCCGGAGCCGCAGGTTTCGGCTGCAGCCCACGCGGTGGCGCTGTCGGAAGAGGACGCCTGGGCTCGGGGCCGGGACCCGGGAAGTCACCCAGGCTCCAGGGTGGCGGGGTCTTGACCGCAAGTTGAGCCTGGGGATTCTTCGCGGCCACCTTGAGTCCCAGTTCTTCTGCCTCACTCAGTGTTTTCCGCAGGGAAACGCAGTGGGTCGAGAGCGCAACTCCTGGCTCCAACCCCCTCTACTCGGAGGTGGGGGCGAAGAGTCAGCGGTGACTCCTTCGGTGTTTCCTTCTTGGCCTCTTTGCCTTGTTACTCCAGTCGTATGCAGTTGATTTCTATAAAGTTGATTAGCAGGAAGGTCATTCTCTCGCTGCTTTAGGAGATCCACCTCTTGATTCTTGAAAAAAGAACGAAGGGACCAGGGAACCCAGAAGGGAGTTGCCAAGAGTCGCTGGGGTAGTGCTGGAGCCCCAAAGCCCCTCCGCCTTCCCAGGCCTTCAGCCGCAGCCCCGGAAAGGACATACAGATCTTCCAACCAGCGACTCTTTCAGACTCTCCCGGCTCTGAAACCTGTCTCCTCGATTTCCTCCTCCCAGGGTAGGCAGTGCCCACACGAGACACCCATCTCCTACACCTGGGACCCCTGTGCAGAAAGCTCTCTGTTCTCGCCCGAAGCAGGTCCTCTGCCAACCTTTGCGCCTCCTTTCCCGCCCACTGGGCCTCTGCATTGTGGGTCCCGCTGGACCCTTGCCCCGCTAGACTCTTGGTGCTCGGCTCACCGCCTTATGCGGACTAGTTGCCCACCACCTTTCCTCAATCAAGTCGTCTCCTTGGGGCGCATCTCCCTGTCCAGGCCTCAGGTACTCATTCGTTTTCAGACCGGAGCAGGACCTCTACCTTCCCTACCTCTGGCCAGAGACAGATCCCTCACTACTTCGCCCCCGCCCAAGGTCCCCTGAGCCGCTGGGGGAGGCAGGAGTAATTTGTCCTTTGCCTGGAGAGGGGTGGAATTTGTCCGGCTCTGATGCCAACGAGGAAGGCGTGCGGATAACGAAGTAAGTGTCACCCGCCCCTGAGCTTCGGTCAGTCCCCAGACGTCCAGAGCAGTCTGGGGAAGGGCTCGAGCCCACCCAGGTCCACCTGTCCTCGAAAGCCCGTCCCCCTCCTAGTATCCTGGCCCCTGGCCCTCGTCCTCTTCGTGCATCCGATTTCGAGTCTAAGCCCCCTCCCTCGCTGTTATACCGTCCGAGAAAGTTGTTGGTCGCCCAACTAACTGTCCGTCGGCAGTCCGCGGCGGAAATTGGCTTCAGAGCTAGCGTGGGCTTTATTTGAAAGAAATGATTCCCTCCCGCCCTCCTCCCACCCCTACCAGGGCAAGCACAGGGGAAGAGGCAGGCCAGTTTTAGTTTCTAGAAACCGTCGAAGGCTTTAAATGCTGGCGGGTCCCATAGAATTTTCCTGGTGTGTTCTGGGGTAGGTGGAAAACGCGTCACAACTTTCCCGTGCTAAGAGACAGCGTACAGAGGGGAGGGTCTCTTTGCCTGAATGACCAACTTGAAAACCAGGGAGCCTGGATATGGATGGAGGCCGAGAGCCAAAGTCCGGTGCCTGGCACCCTGCGCCCGGACGTCCGGCCTAGGCGGTTCGGAGAGGGCATGCAAGGAATGATGGTTGACCACGGTCGAAAGCACGCATGACAAAACCTCGGTGTCAACAAACAGAAATCAAGAAATATTGTCACTAAAAGTGCAGGCCATAAGAGAAAGAAAAAGAAAGGCCTGACAAGCGGAGAAAGGAGAGAAGGGACTAAGAAAAACCATGCACATTTAAGCTCACAGTATAAAGATCGGTTGATTTTTAAAATACCAAATCTCAGTGTGTTTATGAAAGACAGGAGACCTTTTACTAAATGACAAGAAAAAAACTGAGAGGTGGGGGATGAAGAGAGGGGGGAATGTCTGTGAGAAGTCCGTGAGTCTCAGGATGAAAATGTCAGTGAGAAGCAAACCGAGGGATAAAAATGTCCCCCAAATTTGAACTTTACGTTTTGAGCACTGAAGCAAACTATCTCAACATGCAAAAATGGGTCAAAGTATTTTTAAAAAAGACAAATGTAATTAAAAGAATTCCTTTCTTGGGTGTGATTTTGTTTCAAAAGTGTTTGGAAATAAAGCATTTGAGGAATACAAAACGAAACCAAACAGAAAACTTTGAATCATTATCAAATTTATTTACTGTTTTAAAAACTAGAAAATCCTAGCGAAAGGTAAAAAAAAAAATTAAATATCTCTTACTGTCGAAATCAAACATGCTGGAAATAATCGCTTACTTCAGTTGAAATAAGGTCAATACAAAAATTGTGCAGTGAAAAAGAGTATGTAATTTGAAACAGAAAAGGCCTTTATTAGGGATAAAACCCAAGGGGGGGGGGAATCCTGACCAGGCATACATCACAAAACTTAGAATTCTCCTTTTCTGAAACGGAAGAAATTTGTAAAATGTGTTACTAAACATAAATCTACATTCAAAATATGATTCTGGTAATAATTTCATTTGAGAGTTTCTTCTACGGTTAGTGCAATTTTAAACAATTCAGGGTCTCCGTCTAAAATGATAGATGTTTTAAATATCAAAATTGAACAAGAAGAAACTCCAAAAAGAGGAAAATCAATGACTTTTAAAGCAAATTAGCCACAATGTACACTTAATTGTATTTAATTGTCTATTTTATTTAAATAACCCGTCTCAGGGGTTTAATAATTTAGAATCAATAGTTCCCTTCAAAACATAATAAAATATTTACACTTTATAAAATATTAACCGATTAACAATACGGCCGGCCGTGTTGTTTATAAGAGTGTAACTGAAGTCCTGTAATCATGCTGTTGACACAAGCCTGTGAGGTTAGCGAAGTGATCCTTAACAAAATGTAAATGAAGATCTTCAGACAGTGGTGTTTATAAAATAGCTCATTAATGACTTAGGATTGAATCGCTCCAACCATTCGCATCATCAGATATAATAATAGTGACGAATCAGACAGGAAAGATCCTGGCTAAACCATTTGCATTTTTTTCCAGAAGTACTGAAGTCCTAATATCACCAATTCTTCTAAGTTCCTGGACATTGATTCAGAGGATTCCACAGTTCAACAGAAAGGTAAGGAAGGAAACAGCATTATTATCGTTAAGATATTAACGAGAAATACGTTGCCTCATTTTGAAAACGGGCTAAGTTTGACAGTGGTAATTGGTTTTTGCAACACCCCTTCCCATTTCGAGGTGACAGTACAGATTTTTAAAAGTTTGTGGATCAGACTTACAGTTTGTTTCTTTGCAGCCAGAAACCTTTTAGCTACCACCACGGGTTTATTTACTTGAGCCACTTTGCTCTCCTCAACTTCGAAGTGTGCATTTTCTCCTACTCGTTTGACTGCGGGTGGGGGTGGGATGCGGGGGGCGGAGGATAGGGCTTGAGTAAGAAAAACAGGGAAAGGAAAATACTGCCCCAAACTCTCAGAGTGGCTCCCCTAATTTACTATCCTGTTGGCTTCCTTTCTCGTCTGGGCTCCGACCGCCTCACAAGTCGTCTCCGGCTCTTCGGAAACTTGTTGGGCGGTGCCCGGGTTCGGGGTTCACTGGGATCTGGGCGCTGAGACTTAAGCCGTGGGCAGGTTTCATTTCGGGGACCCTTTCTCCTCCAGAAGCTCTCAAGCCTCCCAGGCTATGCGCATGCCGCCACAAGTGAGATGCGGCGAGTGGACTGCGGCCCGGTCTCAGGCACAATCGGCGGATGCGATTTTCCGCGGTCTCCGAACTCGCGGCAATTTCCAGTATTGCCCCCGAGCGCGTTTCCCGAAACCGAACTTAGTTTGGCCCTCTGGCGCCGCCGTAGAGTCAACGCTTCTTAAGGGGGACCGGCGGCTAAGGCGGCGAGACATGGGAGAGCCCTCGGGGTCCAGGGAAATTAGGAGAGAGAACCTAAGTGTGCGTGAGAGACTGGAGGCACAGCCAGCTGAGGGGCTTCTCCGGCTTCAAGGCCAGCGGGGACGAGTCCATATTTTCTGGTCCAAGGTCCCAGCGGCTAATGTCCGCCGACGCCCCAGGCATCTCGCGGGGGCTGCGGCCCCTGCCCACGTGCTTTTCCTTAAGGAGGCCCCGCGCCTAAGCGGGATCTGTGGGACAAAAGCGCGGCCAGAAGCCGGCCTGCTCGGCTAGTGATCGTGCCACCTTAAAACAGTACCGCGGCCGGAGTTGGGCTGCGGGCGGCCGCGGGAGTCGGCAAAAGTTTGTGGCTCTCTTACGCCTTCGCAGGATCTGCTGGGGACGCTTCTGCACAGCCTCTTCGCCCTAGGGGAGGCCGAGTCCTCACCGCACAGCTCTGCTCGCGCCCGCAGCCCAAAGGTCCAGCAGCTCGGGTTCCTCAGTACCCTCAGTCCCGCAGCCCTGAGGACTGGCAGCTCCGCCGCTCTCGCTCCCACAGCGTCACGGCCTCCTGGCGGCCGGGGCTGCGCCACTTGGGATGTCGCCGTGGCTGCGAGCGCTCCAGGGATGCCATCTAGGGATGCATCCCACCCTCCGCCCACCAGGCAACCCCCTCTCCTCTGCCACCCACAGCCCGGCGGGCAATGGCCCTCCTCCTGCCATTCGGGACACCCGGGCTATTGTTCCGGACTCGCGGCCGTGCCAGTTCTGAGAGAAGCGGCCTTCCCTGCCTGCGCGGCAGCTCGGAGGGCGGCCAGCCGGGACGGTCGGCTCCCCTCGGAGGGGGAGCTCGCAGGCACCGCAAAAAGTTGCTCCGAGGGGCGGAGGCGGTGGGCGGAGGCGGTGGGTGGGGGAGGCGATAGCCCTCCTATCTCCAAAGTCGAAAGTACTCTGCTCAGTTAACGGAGCTTGGAGCCCCGGCAGCCGCGGTTGCCTGCTGCGCGTGGGTCTGCGCCTCAGCCGGCAGACGCGGCACCCAGCGCCTGCCTTGTCGCCGCCGCCTCCGCGCGGGGACGAGTGCGCCTACGGGCTGGGCGAGGCGGCCGCACCCTGGACCCAACACAAGGAGGACTAGACCCCGGGCACCGGTGCCCGCCTGCGCCCAGACGCACCCACCCGCCGGCCTCGGCCACCGCCTCGCGCCACACTTGGTCCTCTGCCATCAGTCCTTCGCTGCCCGGTGCACGAGGTCCTCGCCACCCCGCTCCGACCGCCGACTCTCCTCTTCCTCCTCCCGCTCAGCCTCCCACCCACCCCTCGCCTGTCCCTCTGCCTCCTCCGCAGCCCCGCCGCCGTTGGGTCGCCTAGCTCACGGCGATTGATTGATTGATGTTTAATTTCCTGCCAGGCGGGGCCCTCCTCCCCCAGCAACCTCCCCAGCCTTCCTCCCCGCCCCCCACTCCCCTCCTCCCCTGCGGTGGACCAGTCTGGCTTGGGTTTGGATCCGTCCCCCCCACCCCCATCCCGAAATAACCCATAGACTTCCCCTACCCCCACCCCAAATTATTATTTTGAAGGCGCTAGATCTGGGGACGGAAAGGGGGAGGGGGAGAAATCGGAAACCGAGGACAACCCAAAAGGACTCACTTTGCCTGATGACTCAACGCAACTAATAATCATCTCCCTGTCAGTGTGTCTCTCTCTGCGGCTTGTCAGTGAGTCCGGCTCTGGCTGTTGGCAGAGGCGGCCGACAGGAGAGAGGCTGGAGGTGACAGCTTGGGCGGCCGCCGCGTTTCCTCGCGCGCGGTCCGGGGTCCCTGCGCCTTCTCGGCTCTTGGTGGCACCGGCCTCGCCGCTCTGGCTGCGCCTCCTCGCGACCTAGCGGCCCTAGGAACCGGCAGCCCCGGCCCGCCGCCGCCGCTGCCTCCCGGTTCTCAGCCCTTTCTCTCCAGAACGGGTCTCCTTTCCCAAGGTGTGAAAAGGCTCTTTCAGCCTCCTTCTCTCTTCCCCCCTCCTTCGCGGTCCCCTCCCCCGCTCTCTCGGGTGTCCCTTTGGAGGAGTCCTTTCCCTCTTCTCCTCCTCCTCCTCCTCCCCTCCCCCCATCAACATCATAACAACCATCTCCGCACCAGAAGAAGACACCCTGACCCAGGACCTTAAACGTTAAGACCAGGGGAAGAGGAAAGGGGAAGGAGTAAAGAGAAAGAAAGAAGACTAGGACAGCACTGCAGAGCAAAGCACCAGAAACTTTCCACCCTGGATTCTCTACTTTTGCTCCATGGACAGAGCCCCAGCCAGCCAAGTTTCAGGCAGACCGTGAGCAGTAAGTACGCAGGGCGAGGACTCCCGCGCTGCACTCGGGAGTTCGGGGAAGCCCCGGGCCGGCTAAGTTCCCTCCCTGCGGCTCTTGCACTCTCAGTCACCGAAGTCGGGAATGCAGGCGAGACCTTCGCTCGCAGCCCTTCCGTCGGGTCTCCGCATCCTGCATCCTTCCTTTCACCTCCCCTCTGACACCCCCACCTCATCTCCTTGATCCGTGCCGCACGGCTTCTCCCGTGGCCAGAGCGCCCGGGAGGATTCCCAGCGCCCTAAGTTGTGCTGGGATTCTGCTTGCAGCGGGTGACAGTAACAATGCGAGCGCCGATTCATCAGGTGTTTACCCTCCTTGCCCGCCCCCCCAAAATCGAGGGGTGCCTAGACCTGCGGTTTCTGTGAGGAGCGCATTGCCAACCAAGCAACCCAGAGGAAAACTTTCTGGAGCGATTTTAAAAATGGGGTTGATGAAGTCTGCCCCTGCATCTAAGTGTAAATGCTTTTTGGTTTGGGGTTTTATACTGAAGAGCTTTAAAAAAATACTCAAGATGGGATGAAGATAAGAACGCTCCATAATAACGACTGTAGCACCGGCTCTTGTGATGGAGGTTTTTCTTTAGGTTATTCTAATAAATACCTCCAAGTGTTTTTGCATGCTTATTGATGTGGAATTAGAGTTGATTTTATGTAAAGTGCAAGTGTCTAGGACTTGCTCCGTAAAAGGTAAAATGTGGGGATTGATTCGAGGGTCCTTTTACCCGGCCTTTGGCTCCTGCCTAGCCATTCACAGTGCATTTATCAGGTGGTTAATTCGGTTGTGGACTTGTGTGCATCCCCAACTCACTTTCCAAGTGTGTGGAACGTCGTCTTCTTTCATTTTTTCCGTAACCCTGACCCCCCTACGGCGAGGCTGTCGCGCCGTGAACGGTTTATGCCAGTCCTATCCCAAAGAATGGGCCACTTTTAGGCGCTGGTGGACGCTGACCTCGGCCGCGTTGCCGAAGGCCAACTTCTGGGGAGCAGCGAGTGGGCAGTGTCGGAGCACCTTAAGCTCTGGGTAGGACCAGTGTCCCGTCTCGGGCCCCTCGGGCAGCGTGGGAGGAAGTTTGTGTGGCTGTGGTGCAGCGCTCTGCCACTGGCCTGAACATCTATCACGTGTGTGAGCGGTTTTCCCTCTTTTTTTTCCCTCCCCCTTTCCTCTCCCCCCGCCCCCTCCCTAGGTCCCTGCGCGTTTTATTGCGACCTGCCGGTGGGAACTTTGTCTCCGAGTCGGAGCAGCATGGAGCGGCGGAGCGAGAGCCCGTGTCTGCGGGACAGCCCCGACCGGCGGAGCGGCAGCCCAGACGTCAAGGGGCCTCCCCCGGTGAAGGTGGCCCGGCTGGAGCAGAACGGCAGCCCCATGGGAGCCCGCGGGAGGCCCAACGGCGCAGTGGCCAAGGCCGTGGGAGGTAACAGCTTGGAGTAGGGAGGCGCGCGCAGCCCGCGGCCCAGTGATAATGGCCTGGGTGTCAGGGTTCAGGTTGATTAGGCGCTGTGGCGGTGTAGGATTACAGGAAGTGAATTCCAGGTTGCCAAATAATGCCTCGGTCGCCTCTCATCTGCAACTGGTAGCTTCATCTCGAGTTAAAACAAGAAAGTGGTTTACCCAGAGGGTGGCATTTTTTGGGCACTTTGCCACTGTGTGCTGAGGTGTTGGCAGGTTTATGTCACAGCCAGCTAACTGTTTCTAGATTTTCCTAGAGAGCTTTTTAGTGATTTAACTCTTTTGCCTTCCAGAGTATCTGTTGTAGGGATGAAGTTTAGGTGCGTTTGCTTTTATGGACTAAAACAGTCCTTAGTGCCCAGGGTAGTACAAGAGTGTTGGTGTTTGTAGTTTGGACAGAGCTTAAGACAAGTGACTGACAATTGGGAATATTTCCTGACACATTTCAAGTGGGAAATAAAGAATCAGCCTGAGTTTATCAGGTCCTTAGAAACTTTAATGCTAAAGTTTGTACAGTTTGGTCCGTACGGTTTGGTCATATGCATTTGTAACTTTGTTATGAATTATAGGACAACAGGTAAAAATAGCAGAGTAGGTTTATTGGGTACTTTTATTAGCTACATGCTGTTTTTTTCCCCAAGAATTTAATTTTATTTAAAGAAAATATTTTATAGTTTTTACCACTTAACTACTTTTAAAGTGATTAGGACAAATGATCTTAGAAAATAAAGATATGAGGGAAATTTAAACATTAACATATTTGGAGTTTGTATGCTATTTGCTTAGTTGTCTTTTACATATAGATATACAATTCTACATTGCATGCAGATTTCTTTGTGTTTGGGATAAGTCACTAGTTTAATTTTTTTTTTAATAAGATTTTTTTGCCCTGATATTTTCAGCAGGAACCCATTTAATACAATTCTTTATGTTAGCCCACCTTAAATGACAGGCAACTTTGGCAAACCTGTAAGTGATAAGCTCCCATCCCCATGTCCCTAGTATCTATTGTGTTTATTTTGAAGTAAATACCTCACTGTAAATGTCTACTCTATTTTAAACAGTTAAACACATACATTTTATAAAATGACTTTTTTTGTTGTTTTTATTTATTTTGCTACTTCTTTTTCTTCGTGATAGACTTTCAGGTTGGTTTGACTTAGTTCTTCATATTAATAACTTCATCCTGTCAGTTTTGATGTTTAAAAAATTATTCATCTATAGATGTGGCTTGTGTATCTCCCCTTTTAGGGACTTGAAAAGTATGTTTTAATGAAGGAAAAGAATACTTGACAGTTCTGTAACCCACTTTTTGAAAGTGAGGATTATTAAGGCTTTGTTTTGAGACAGGAGCAATAACTTCAGGTCTTTCCTATAATCATTTGGTATATGAATATAAGAAAAATATGTAGTGGATATGGTGGGACCAAGCATAAGATGATTTGGAAATCTTTGGAGGCAGTGTATTCCAGAGTGGCCTTATGTGTAAAGAAAAAACTTGGACCTAATAGAATTCACTAAATTGAAAGAAGTTGCTAACATTTTAGAATGTAATTGTTAATAATTGTACTTTCCTAAAATAAAGTTGTTGTTTTCCTTTTATATAGTACAGAAGTATGAAAGAAACTGCCTTGTTCAGTTGACTAAGGATACCTTTAGTTTTAAATAGTGGTTGCTTTTCAAATTCTCCAAGACTAAATTCACATTTGATTACTTATTATAAATTTGATATAAAGTAAAATTATTGTCTTGATGAAGAGTAATACATTTGTTTCAACCAACTGCCTTAGACAATTTCTCTAAGGCTTGATTTAGTAATAGCAAAGGTCTTATTAGCCGCTCCTCAAACAGAATTAAGATGGCATTTTTTGCCTCAATACGTGTCATATATAGTACCTAAAAATAAAGTGTTTAAAATAGTTTATGTTTTGTAGAATTTTAAAGTTTTCTTTAAAAATCTTTTATTCCATTTAGCATAATACGGTGTTTGGAAAGAGATTGATTAATTTAGAAAATTTCAGAATATAGCAACTTAGAATATAAAATTTTGATAGTGTAAAGTTTTCTTATTGAATATTAATGATTATTTTGTGGGCTTAAGTTTATATGGTTTTTAAATGTACATTAAGATGCTAATAATTTAGTTTTTTTGTAACTTTTAATCATGTATATAGATTAGAGAAAACCCAGCCATTTTTTAAAAGCACACTTTAAATTTTTAAAAATATTTAAAATATATTTCTTGTTAGAAATTTTTTTATAATTGAAAAGGGTTTTTTGAACATAGGGTAAATTTAAAATAGATTATATGTCTATCACCCTGCATCCTTTGTTTAAATTTTCTTTCTAAAGCAATATAATAAATATAGATATCTATGAAAGTTATTTATAACTCTTTATTTAATTTTTCAGTTATACATTATAGTTTTATCAGTGTTGCAAAGGTAGATATAATAAAACTTGTTTTAAAAATAGAGGTCAAAATTTGAGAGGACGTATTTGTTAATCTTTAATGTTCTTTCTTTAAAGCTGTCTCCCTAAGAGGATGAGAAATCAAGTTAATTGGTTTCTCAACAAAATGGCAATTTCTCTTACCTTTTTTTGAGAAGTAATAAGGTAAATAAAGGTTTCTGAATGCATTGGCTGCAATAGTAAAATCTGTTGCTGTTACTGTATTTTTTTAGGAGAGGGAAATCGCTGGTTTTTTTTTATAAGAACTAAGTATTCATAAAAGGGGGCATTATTTTAGTGTGTGAATTTATGTAGTAGAGGCAGTAGATATACTGTCACAGTCTTCAAGGTTGTGTTTTACTAGGGGACTTAAAAGTTAGTTCATTGTTTACAATGTGGTTAGCTTCAGAAGACTGCATTAGAAACTAGATCAGTTTTGCTTTGTCTTTCCAACACTTTCTAAGATTTTTTTTTTTGCTCTTATCTAAGCAGTATGTTTTAAAGCATGTATGTAATAAAATATAAGTGCTCAGATGTGATGATAGTCAGCTTTTATGGAAGGTCCTTGGTAGGGGAAAAAGGCTACTATCTCTTTAAAAAACATATGAAAGCTGGGAGAGAGTTTAGAGCAAGCAAGAACACTATGGTGTTGACAGCTTTATATCCCTGCTGGGTAACATTCACTTACTAGAATTGGCGTCCCCTCTCAGCTAGTAATTCACTCCATAAGGATTCTGAAAAAGGATGATTAATGGTGGGAAAATTTATATTTGTGAAATTGTTGATTAAAACTTAACAGATCTATTTGAAGATTTAGAAAAGGAAGAGATCATTAAGAATAATGGAAATAGAAAATAAGAATCAGATGATCTTTTTTTACTATTACTAGCATGAGTATCTAAAATGTTTTGCTGTATGGAATGCTCCAGCCACGCAACCTACAGCATAAAATGAAAGTGATGCCCGTCAAGTTTCCACAGGGAGTAAGGCGTTCTGCTTTCCTCCTGCCCTGCTGAAGGTGCTAGCCAGTTGTGTTTTAATAGCGATAAATTTTTGTGCTTTATTCCTTGTTAACACTAGCATTTTAGTTTTTAATGTTTGGCTTAAAGAAGAACTTTCAGACAGCTTTATTTAAACTGAATGAACAGCACTCGAATATACCAGCTGGTATATTTGCTGATAGGAGGTATTAAACATCAGAATCTTCCTAATATTTCTTATTTTCCTGTGATTTTTTTTTTTTGGTGTTAAATGTTCTGGATTCTAGGGGAAAAATGCTTAGACATTAGGAATATCTTTGAGGATATTTGCTTCTTTAGAAAAAAATTTGATTATTTTTGAAAAATAATTTGTGTTTTACAAATAACAATTTAATTTTGTTGAAGAATTACCAGTTGAAGTTACCATATATCTAGTTTACCTGAAGTAGACCTATTCCTGCTACCAGGCAGCCCTTTCAAAAATACAACTGTCTTGTAGAAAAGGGGAAAACTCATTATGCTGTACACACTGGTGTATTCAAATGGGGAAGTAAATGTGATCAAGATTGTTAGTCAGGGCCTCATTTAGAGCTGAACATTGTCTACAACAACAGTTAGTTTAATTGTCTACATGTGGAACATTTCCTTTTAGATTAAGAGTTAAAAGAAGTGTAGCTCAGATCAGGTGTAGTCACCATATTAGCAGTAGTAGAGAGACATTTTACTTTTTGAAAAAATTGGAGAGATGAAAATATAGATATTTATATAATAGAATGTATAAAATACTTAGAAATTGAAAAATATATTGTCAACATCAGCAAAATGGAGAAAGCTTCATTTCCAGGGATAAACACCATAATACTTGAAGAAAGGACGTATATTATTACTTCAAAAGAGAAAAGATTGTATTTCCCCCTCCCGTTTACTTTTTTTTTTTTTTTTGAAGATTTTAGAATCTTTATATAGTAGAATGAACTTAGACTTTAGGGTCATCCAGCAATCTAAGATGTCCTCTGTAGTTTTGCTGAGGTAGAAAAATAGTCCTTTTCTAAAGTGTTTTTAGTCTTTGGCCTGTTATTAAAATAAAGATATACTTGGTTAAAAAAATATATGCAATGGAACATACACATTAAACAGAACATAGAGTATCCGCCCTTCTAAGTCCTGAGTATAATTTGATGTTTCAAGCAATTTTGGAAGCCTTATATTCCATCAGCAGAAACCCACTGACCATTGTATATTCTAGATCATCTGCCCTGCAGTGTGTGTGTGTATGTGTGTGCTGGAACTACACCAGTGTCCCATAAGGCATCTGTTTTTTAACTCTTACAGAAAATCAGAAATATCATCATTCCCCAGGGTGTTGTAACCAGTACAATCAGTCTGTGTGTATTAGATATTCCATATTAATTCTTCGGTCCTTTTTGAATTTTTTAAAAAACCTATCCATTTCTGTAGAGAGAAAACAGACTAATCATCATTTGCTAAATAGCTAAGAATACAAATTTGAGTCATTTTAAGAATATGGAAGTCAGTTTTATTCAGGGAAAGACTACGATAATTTGGTATCTCTGGCAAGATGGTGAGCAGTTAAGTTTGATGGTTCAACTTTGATAATTTAAAACTCTTATTTTTCTTTTTTAAAAAATTCAGAATAGAGACAGTTTATATGCATATATTTAAAAAGATACGTTAACAGGGCTGGATGAATTCTAAATTGTATTATTTTCTTGGGTCACATTTATCTTTAGAGTGTTTTTAGATTTCTGTGGAGATAAAATTGACACAGTTTCTCACTATTAAAAAAGTTTCTTATAACTAATCCTACATTATGTGTGTTAAATAAGTACATAGTTTGTTTTATTTCAGGAAGCCAAACTTCATCCTACTTAGCATGTCAATCAATAAAAAAGTCCTTTATATTCTTTTATTTAATAAGTAGGATTTTTTTTTTTGGCCTACATAACAAATGTGTGGTAACAGTGATTTTTACTATCTTCCTTTCGTGAATGCTGAGATACAATGGCATTTTGGAACATATTTAAAGATGGAGCATTTGACAAAAGTTGTATGTGTAACAGTTTGTCAGTGAAAAGTGACAAGTGGGAAATGACAAATGAAATGTTGGCATCGTCACTCTTTATTTTGATAAAAATGTCTCAATTTGCAGTGATATAATACTGTTTCATATTATTTCATGAGTTGTCTGAGAATGCATGAGGGGAATTTAGATTTTGTGAACGGAAAATTAGCAGCCCCAACTCTCTTTTCAGAAGCTTTGGCAGCAAGTCCCTCCTTCTCCCCCACTCCCCAAGAAGAAGAACAGCAGTGAAATGTTGGATCTAACCCATACATTTTAACTCATTATTTTTTGGGAAAGAAAAAAAAAGGAAATAAAATGGTTTCAAGTAGGAGACCTTTATGCTTAGTTCAAAAAAACGAAGAGAAGAGTTTGCCTTTTAGTTTCCATTCTTTTCCTTATAGCAGTTTTAAAATGAGCGATTTCCTTCTGCTGCGCCTTTTCTCACTCCAGTCACCACTGCTCTCCAGCATTAACTTAGGACTCCAATAAGAAGAACTGTGAATTCCTTTTGTTTTAAAGCAAAATAGAAGTTTTGAAAATGTGCATGTGTTACAAATGGATTTTTATGTACAGAGGATCTATCATCCTACTATTTAAGGGTAATGTGATAGTCTAAGTAGGTGTCCTGAGTATGAGTTAAAACTAAAGCCAGTTAAGAACTTACAGATTAAAAAAAAAAAAAAACCTCACACAGATGTAGCCACTGTAGTGTATTATTTCCCATTTTCTGATATCACGTTGTTCTTTATTGTTAGCGATCAGCCAAACACTTATTTTTTCTCCTTTTGCACAGAAACAAACCCTATGCTACAGTATTTTTGTGAAAATGTTCCATGGTAGAGTTTTCAAAATCATGGAATGCTATTTTTTTCTTTTTTCATTTAACAGAATTGTTTTATTGTTTAATGGCAAATGAGTTAAAAATTGTGGTAAAATCAGAAAAATTAAGTTGTAGTGAAAAGGTATCTCAAAAATTGCCTTCCATACTTGTGTGTCTTTTGCTTCTCAATTGTAGTTTTACTTATTTTAGATTTAAAAAAACTAGGTAAAAAGACATAAAATGAAATAAATGTGCTTTAGATATATAATTATGGCAGTATGCTGTGTATGTTTTTACTTTTTAATTGATGTCTATGCCTTTAAAACTGGTGGATGTTATAGTTACTAGTTTGACAAATGACTGAAATTTAGAAAAAAACATTCACAGAAATTTTAAGAATTTGAAATTTGCAATAAAGATATCAGCAAAGCATGTCAGTCTTACATTAAACATATTTTTTATTTGTGGTTATGACACATTAGGCTGATAAAACCCTCTGGGAAAGTATACTTCAGTTTTAGTCACTCCTGATACTGTTACTGTTTGCTAGTGTATAAGACAAATTCAGTTCTGGACTTATCTAGTTGCCTTGTCGTTGGAGTGGAGTTTTATCTCAGCCTAGTTGGTTATTGAACTGTGGCGTGACATAACAACAAAGATTAAAAAATTAAAGGGAAACACTGCAAGCTACTATTTTTGAAAAGGGATGCATTTCACACCAGGTTAACTATTTGGTGCCCGATGATGGTTACACAGTTACTGAAATGTACCCAGCAGCTCAGTGTCTTTCTTTGTTTCCTTGAATACATGTATATATGTGTGTGTGTGTATATATACACACACACACACACATATATGTATATAAATAAAAAATAGGGACTCTAGTTAGAGCAAATGTTTTCCAAAACAAAGCGCTAAGATCTGACAGAGGTGATTTGCAGGCATTTGTTCAAGAAAGAACTTGAATTTCATCGTGTTAACCAGATATCTTTTTCTTTTAAAAATACTTTTTGTTTTTGCATTTGGGTGAGAAATTAGTATCTCAGTTCTTTTATAACTGATTATGATCAATTTTTTAACACAAGAAAATGTTTTCTTTGCCAAGAGAGCAAATTTGGTTAAATGTCATGCCTAAGATGCCTGGAAATAACCAAAGGCATAGACTAAAAATAACCATATTTTTAGATTTCCCATTTATGCTGTATATTAAAATTGAGTATTTTTTAATTGCAATTTTTATTTCAATTACACATATAAAGAAAGGCAAAATTGACATATTTAGTAACTTATATATATTGGGGCAAATGCCTTCATATGAAAACTCTTTAAGTAGCAGTATTTTTGAAATTTTTTTTTTTGGTTAACAGAATAAGAACTTCCTTTTGTCATAATCCAAAGATGCTAACAGAGCAGCATGATAAATGTCTCTTTAAGTGCTGTAGTAAAAGAAAATGACTTGTCTTCTGAGGCAGTGGAGAGTTTATGTTGTTTTGGACCCATTTCCTAAGCAGTGATCGAAAACAGATTACAATAACAATTATACAGTCAGAAGATGCAATATCCATTTCTGCTTTAATTGAGTGAAAGAATAATAAAAACATCATTAAGAAAAATGAGGTGGACCTGTCACACAGTGTACAAATTTTTAGTCTTAGAGAAGATGCAGATTAACTGAAGTGCTTTTCACATACTTTGTCGTGTTTATTAGCTAAAATCTGTTGTGGGGAGAGTCTGTTTGGCTCTTATTCTTTCCTGGGAAGTTCAGGGAGGAGCCCATTGGAGGTGGTTGCCCAGGAGACATTAAAAGTGCTCACTGACTTTGTCCTCATATACAATTTGACCAGAAAAACCATCTTTTCTCAAATTCTACCTGTGGCGTAACTTCTGTCCCCGTTTTTTTTGGTTACCTGTGTAAATGGAAGCCAGAAGTAATAAATGTTCCTCTTGTTCCAAAGCCCTGCCAAGTAAGGACAGGGATGGTTTCTAGGCCTACTGTTCTTTCTCTTCTCAAAGCCCTACCCGGCCTAAGGGGAAGAGAGAGCTGAGGCTGAATAATGGGCACTCTTATTTCTACCTAAGACACATAAGATTGTGAGGAGACCTCAGTTTCTGTGTATACAGGTCACTTGATTTGTATTCACCTGACTGTCGCCTGAGACACAGAGGCTCCAGCTTCCGGCTGCAATCATTTGAACCATTAAGTTGGTAATCCTTAGCATTGCTGAGCCTCTGACTCTCATTCATTCTTCCCAGTTGTGTTTTTAGCAACTCCAAGTGAACTTGCAGCTGCCAGATCAGTGTCTAGTTTTCCTTCACTCAGAGTGATATTTGTTACTTTGAATAAAGTAACAAAGGAACTGTGAGCTTCTCAGAGGCTGGGGGGTGGAGGTAGCCCAGGCACCCTCCTCACTGTGAGGATACTTGACCTGTGAATATTGCTGCCCATCGGAGAAGGTGGTTGGACTCAGTTGACAGCCTTAAAGGGGAGTATTTCGTGGATGTGTTGCTAAGATTTTTCTTGGGTTCATTATTTAAAAACCTTTCTGAAGCGGCAAAACAAAAGAAATAAGATAGGCAGTACATCCTCCTCCTGGTGGAGGTCTCATAATTCCGGAACTGTCCCAAGCATAATATCATTTCCTTCGGAGTGGAATTTATATCAAACAGTCCAAAAAAGCTTTTTAAAAAATGTTACTCAGTTCAGAGAGTCCAGTTAATAGTGCCTTCATTAAAATACTTTTGTCAGCAAAGGGTTTTTCAGTTTTAACATTTACATAACCTAACAGTGTTGATGAAGGCCACAAGCTTTAAGGGTCTATTAGTGGTTCTGTTTTTTCTGGACTTTATAATTTAAACCTAAACATTAATTCTGGGTGGAACTTGGCATAATGTCTTTTTGCCTTGGAGGGAATTTTTGTTGTATAATAAAGTGTTTTTTTTTTTTTTTATACAATCACCTTCTCCATGTTCCCCTTACCCCAAGTAAATAGCAATTAAATAGTGAAGCTTTTAAAAGGACTGCTTTACTTTTAAAAAAAGGAGTGATTATTTTAGGTGAATTTAATAATTTTCCATTAGTTCGCATTGCAAACCATTGCTTTTGATATTAATAAGAAAAGTCTGTATGGCTGATAATGCAATGAAAATATTTTTTTGTCTGTCTCCATGCAAGAAAATCATGTGGTAACTTTAAAAACTAAAATTATTTTCCATGGCCTTTGAAACTTAAAAACCAGTTATCTTCTTTATTAGAAACTGAGAGACATACAGTTTTTTCAAACAAAATTTCTGTCACCGACAGTTATAATATTGAACGAAATTAGAATCTCACCAGGAAGCTGTAAAAGTGCCTGAAGTTTCTGGTACTATTTTGGAAAATATATTCAACCTAAGATTCTTAAAATGATCTTTTCTATATATTAATACCATGTTAAAGTTGAATTATTACAAGAATTGTCTTACATGGTAGTTGGGAAATGATCTGAAAACTGAAGGCACTAAGAAATGTTAGTGAAGGAGCATGCCGGCAGGGAAGCCTCGATGGAGGAGAGTGGGCTAAGCCAGCGCAGTCCTGAAGCCTGGCTTTCGGGTTACAGGGTTCCATTCCGACAGGTTTGTCCTTTGGATTTGGCGAATGTGGTATCAGAGCACCCAAATCCCTTTATTATTGAGGGAGTATTAAGAAGAGCAAATTGTTCTCTGAATGGGAAGTTATTAACACGCTTAAGACCCAGGTGAAGGTCCTTTAGAAGGGTAAATAGGTGATCCTGATTTTTTCCCCCTCTTCTTAAATAAATCTCTAGGTAATATTCAGCAAAACGATCTCTACTTAACAGCCTCATTCATATGGCAAATTTAAGCCTTAAGCACATTTTTACAACTGACTTATAAATCCCCCCAAACTGGAGCTTACCATTGAAAGTCTGCCAATCCTGTTACAAATGGTCATTACTGCCCAAGAGACGGGGGAGAAAAAGGACTGTAGGAAAATGCTGTAACTTTTCATAAGAACCATTTTGTTGCATGTGTATTTTTTTGCCACCATGGCAAAAGTAGGGGCTGATCTGCATGTTCAGGATTGATACTGAACCCTCTCCTATGGAAATGTATAGAATTCCAATTAGCACAGGTCAGAGTATAAATGTACCTCTTTTCACACTGTTCTAAGTGCTTAGTGGAAAACAAGCTGCAAAGTAATTCCCTTGGCCCCCCAATAAAAAGATTTATAGCAAAATAATTCTCGGCCCTATAATGGGACTGTTGTAGGCTTGTGTTTGATATTTGTGAGGCTGAAATACAGTCCATGTACCCAAACTAAGCATTTATTGTAAACACTTTAACTGCCAAGAGCTTATATTCTGTCAAACATAATTATATTGAAGATTGATGTATAGCTTGAAAGCGAGTTTGAAGGAGACAGTTCTATTTAACCAAGGAAGGCTTCTAAGATACCGCTCTCCTCTTCCTTTGATATAATGACTTAGTAAAGTCGTCTTTCTCACAGTCAGCCTTCCGTATACTTACATGTACAGTGTGTATACATATAGCACACACACATAATAAACAGACTTGTTCTTTGAAAACGTATATGTTTGTCAATTCTACTTTTGTTGACAAAATAAAGAAATGGATTTATATTTGTGTAAACTTTTATGTTTCTTTTGTCATCCTCATCTCGATCTGGTAGTGATAGTGCTAAGATAAAATCGCAGTTCATATGTTTCTGGTGGCCCTGGATTGCACCCATAAACATATATCTATAACTTCAAGTTAACCCCATGTGAAATCCTTTTCCCCTTTAATATGGGGTTTGAAAGAGAGTTATTTAAGTTGTCTTTTTGCTGTTATATTTGTGTTGAGCTTGTGAGATTAGAATTGTTTTTAAACTGTGGCCTGCAAGGGAGGGGACGGCACTAATATGCTTCATTTTGTGGCTGAGATACTATGTTAGGCTTAGGAATGCGGGGCATCTCAGGGAAGTCAAACCTTTCTGAGACTGAGATGTTCCAGCCTGGAATTGCCCCAATTTAAAATTCTGTAGTGGTCTTCGGTGGTTTTTTGCTTTGAGGAAGGTAGAGACTTACTTACATTTTATTTAGGGTAAAAATGTTTTACTTTTTTGTTCAGGAGACACACATCACTTTAGGTTTTAGTAACACTTCTTAAAGGTAGTAAGAACTGGAATAATGTTCCAGTTTGGTTGGATGAATAAACATAATAAGGGTGACAATAAGGTTTTCTGTGGATTTCTATGCAGTGACTTAAATGGGCTCTTTAGTTTTTCTTAACATAAATTTAATATTTTATTTTAGAAATTATATAAACCATAAAAATTGTAAAGAGGATGTCAGAACTAGAAAGTGAAAAAAAGTAATGCTAGTTTTCTCTGTTCTGTTTCTCTGATTTAAGTAATTGCTATACATTACACAGGTACACGTACACCTGACATATTTTGGCTGGGAAGTATTCCATCAGACCTTGGTTTCCCAGGTCTGTAGGCTGAGTTTCATTAACTAGATCTGAGTCACAATAATAATATCCTACATATTGTAAAGCAGAGATCTCAATCTCTCCTAAGGGAAGTAAAGAATATGCATTATGATTTTGACTTTCTTGCTCTCTATCTCCTCCCATTCTCTTTTCCTCCTCCTTGTCGAGGGGTTGGTTGCTATTGCATTTTGATGGAGGCATTTGTTCATCTAAGAATGAGAGTGGCTTTTAGTGGTTGGGAAAGAATGGTGGTGGCTGCCTATGTGCTCAAGCTTGTGGCTTTGTGAAATCTGCATTCATTTCACAGTGATAATTTCTACACATATGTATTAAGTATCCTTAAATGTCTTGCTGTTTGAACTCTACACACAATGTAGAATTTTCTTTTGGTGAGGGAGAAAGCCTTTTATTTTTTGCTGTGAAAACTTTACTTTTCAGTTCTTTATTTGATAAAAATCTCTTCACTCTAGTATGATTTCCTTTGAGGTTTTGCACCAGTGTTTGATCTCAATTTTTAATAATTCTTGTGAGTTAAACTCCCTAAAGGAAACATGGTTGTGCTATGAAATATTCCCACTAGAGATCTGGGTAGTCTTGTCTTATTGAGAGCTGAGCGCTTGATTCCTTTATTAATTCCTGGCTAGAGAACCTTAGTTCAGTTAACCTTTCCTTAACACTACACTGGAGAAATTAATCAAGGTGTTTTTTTAAAGTTGTTTGAATTAGATGAAATAACATTTAGGCAGAGCTCAAAACCTAAGGTGATGGAAGCAAATGTTAGTATAAGGATAGTTTTTATTGACCCCATTTTTGGCACATGGGCCTCTGAGTTACAAATAGCTTTTCCAAAGAGGATAATGAAAATAGGAGGAGAGACAAATACAGCTGCACTTATATACTATTTTAAAAATTATCCTTTTGGAAACCTCCAGAATAAAATTGTGCTTAATGAAGGACCGAAGTTCTGATATTCATGAATTATGATGTATCTATCATTTTTGACATGCCATTGAGGCTCAAGACTTGTTAATATATATATACATTTTTAAACAACTATGAAAAGAACCTAAGGAATGTAGGTTTGAGCTAAGGATTATGCCAGTAACATGCTAAATGTTTAAACTTTTTTGTAATATCTAAACTTGTATATTTTTCTTTTTAAAAAATATTTTTTATTCCAGGATCAGTAAACGTTTTGTCTCTCTGTAGTTACTAAATTAAAAAAAAGATCCTGTAGTCCCTCAGTCTAAGACATGAGTACGACTGCCCCCGAGACCCCCCCAGAGGCTCTAGGGTGTGTACAGCACAGGACATCGTGCATCACACCAGTCTGCCTGATGCACCCATCCACTGTGGTGCCTTCCTGGTGATACACCAATAGTCTCTGTCAGCAGTGGTGGTGTACAGCTCTGATGTCTGGCTAACTTCCCCTGACAACATGGAGCAAGCTCCTGAATCCATGTGTACAGATTATTTCCTAGAAACATTTCCTTGTCTGCTTATGCTGAATGCAGTGCAGTAGGGCCAAAGTGATGTGGACATGTTTGACAGCTGGGGAATTAATGGGACAAAACCAGATTGACATTGCCTGTTAATGGCCATGATTAATGTCTAGCTGGAATTAGCATTTTGTTAGGCTAAACCAGCATTTATTTTGGGGCTATGATAGGTCACGCTCCTCAGGTGGGAGAAGACAGGGAGAGTGAAAAAGACTTCTCTAAGCCCAGCCCATGTTCAAGAAGTAATGTAGGCCTCTCATTTACACCAGCTGAAGGCTTGCCATTCCTGACATCAGGGAATTTAGTTCTGTGGGACAGGCTTGCTGTGGCAGTTACTCATGTGTAGCTCAGGCTTTTTTGTTTAGGTAAATTGCCACAACATGCCTATGTGTGCCCATGAAATGTGAAATTCTGTTTTGCAAACTGTCAGGCCATTTTGATTTTGTTACTCTAGGGACTTAGAGACCTCCAAGTTTATTATTCAGCCTTTGGACTGATTTCTTGTTGAATTGTTCTCACTCAGCTTAGGGACAGGTATAACATCACAAGTGAGGAAGGCAAGAGCCCAGCTCTCTGCCCTACCACATTAGGTCCAATCTGAGCCTTTAAAACAATCAGTGAAAAAGGCCCAGAGTCTACCCTCCCATCCTCCACCTTGATTTGTTTTCGTACTTATCTTCCAAAGTTAGAAATGACCTCAGGGGGTTGGGTGGTTCGAGCTTGTAATTCTAGCACTCTGGAAGGCCTAGGCTGGAGAATTCTTTGAGCTCAGGAGTTCTAGACCCCAAGACCCTGAGACCTCATCTATACTAAAAGTAGAAAAATTAGTCTGGCTTTTGGTGTGGGTGCCTGTAGTCCCAGCTACTTGGGAGGCTGAAGCAGGAGGATCACTTGAACCTAGGAGTTTGAAGTTGCTGTGACTCCATGATGGCACTCTAGCCTGGGTAACAGAGTGAGACTCGCCTCAAAAAAAAAAAAAAAAGGAGAGAAGAAGAACGGTGGCCTTAGGGGCTGCAAAGTCCCCTTTGGTTTTACTAAAGAGAATTCTGAGAATAAAATATTTCTTGACATATTCCCTGTTACCCCCACCGCCCTTCTCCATCAAACAGTAGAACAATTGAAGGGTTTTATTGTCATCCCTTTAGTGAGAGGCCCAACCCTGAGTTGCAGACATGAAGTCAAATCTTCGCATGTGTGACTCAGTTTGCGCTTGGAGTACTTATTAAGCAGGTTTCGCCTTCTTCATAAGTATAAAAGTCTCCATGATCTTTTACCTGTGAAAGACCCAGAACTTGCAGCTGTCCCACCCTGTCTCAGCTCTTGCTTCCTCTGCAGTAAGAGTTAAGAAAATTCAACAAGAAAAACAAGTGAATTAATCCTTCAGAGAATGTGTAGTTCACAAGCCAAGGACAGAGAGGAACTCTGGAAACTGGTGCAGTTTGGCGAGCCTAGAGGACCTCTAGTTGACCTGTGGATGTGTGTGTGTGTGTGTGTGTGTGTGAGACTCCCTTTGCATCTAAATGATTGCCCTCTCCTCTAAAATTGGTGAAATTTCTGTTTCTACTTGATTTTAATTACACTACCTAAAATTCCTTCCATGAGAAGTTCATACGGGATAAAATGTGTCTTTTACAATGAAGATGTAGCTGAGCAGATAAGGGGATGACTAAACCATTCAAACAGCAAAAGGTAGCATCTTTTTTATTGATTAATCTCCTTGGAATTTTTGAGATCAGCCCATGGCGGGAGTAGGAAGTTGGAGTGGAATGTTGAGCCTGTGGCTGTCTTAGGCCAGGAGGCTGTTTGCAGTGCAGGAGACAGCAGGGCTGGGAAGAGCAGAGTAGGTAAGGCACACGTGTTTCATTATGAAGTTTTGCCTTGAACCCCAATAGGGAGGGGAGAGACACCCCTTCCTTTCGGTTTTTCATGGCAATCCTTGGTATTCAAGCTTTCCTTCATTATTTTAGGATGGGAAGAAGGGGCTACCGGTTAGTATTGGTAAGTTACTTCTTCTTCTTCTTTTTTTTTTTTTTTTGAGACAGAGTCATGGTATCACAGCTCACGGCAACCTCAAACTCTTGGGCTTAAGGCCTAAGGGATTTTCTAGCCTCAGCCTCCCAAGTAGCTGGGACCACAGGCGCCCCCCACAATGTCTGGCTATTTTTTGTTGTTGTTTAGCTGGCCTGGGGCCGGATTTGAACCCACTAGCATAGGTGTATGTGGCCGATGCCGTAACCACTGTACTACAGGTGCCAAGCCGGTAAGTTCTGTTCTACTCTTTGACTCAGAATGTTTGTGTGAGTGTGTGAACGTGTGCACACCTGTGTGTGTGTGAGAGAGAGAATATATGAGGGAATAGAGCAAGTAAATTGTCTTTCTAGAAAATTTTCAATAAGGAAAGATAGTCCTTATTCCTGTTCCTTTCTCTCTGCAGGCCTTGGAAAGACCCTGTATTATTCACTCA
Source organism: Otolemur garnettii (assembly GCF_000181295.1). Classification (NCBI taxonomy): domain Eukaryota; kingdom Metazoa; phylum Chordata; class Mammalia; order Primates; family Galagidae; genus Otolemur; species Otolemur garnettii. The sequence continues at coordinate 31,695,483 of NW_003852408.1, forward strand.
TTTGTTTCAGTGTTTCCCGAGGCTTGTTCTTTTATGTGTTTATTGTGGTGGTTGCTGTATACTTCAGGTTGTTTTAAGAAGCTCTGCCCTATAGCCTTATCATCTTCAGTTTGCCCTGGGACCCACTGAGCTGATAAAACCAGATATACCACTGACCTCTGGGGAAGAGAGTGGGCCCTCTGGCTGCCTTCCTTCAAAAAATAGATGGGCTTCAGAAGCCTTTGAAAAGGGAGGAGAAAGACTGGCCTCCTTTCTTCTCAGACTTGCTCCTGTCATTCTGGGGGCAGTTTCAGGAATGAGGGTGGACCAAGGAGACAGGGAGGGAGGAGACTATAGACCATGCTCATTCACACTAACAAGTGAACCATCCATTTGAGCCAGCTTCTCTGTTCTTTCCCTCCTTCTCCCCTCCCTTCCGCACTTCTCCCCTCCCCTCCCTTTCCCCCCTTCTCCCCTCCCCTTCTTTTCTTTGTTCTCTTCTCTTCTCTTTATCTCTTGTTCTGTTTTCTTTCTTTCTTTTGCCTGTGAGTGACTGAAGGGCAGGTACTGTCTTTGTTTCCTTCTCCACCCCTAGCCCAGTGCCTAATACCTGCCAGGCAATCAAAAGTAAATTCACTTCTAGGTAACAAGGTCACCCATTGTATGTAGCAAGTGGTAGAATGTCCCTTAGATTTCTAAGAGTTTGAGTTTTGAAGCATTGTTTTCAACCCCCAAGGAAGCAACTGCTTGGCATTAGGAGTTGGATAGCCTGAACTGTCCTACTCTTGCCATCTGTTTCTTGGGGCATGTTACTTATACTTTCAGTTTCTTGAATTATTAGATGAGAATACTATTAACTGTATAGGGAATGTGAGGAGAAAATGAAGGCATGCATGTCAGGGTACATGGTGAACTAGGAAGTGCAATGAGAAGGAGAGGTTTATTTTGTGTCCCAACCTTGATGGAAGACAATTGACTCTTGTCATCTACCCCCTGCTGCTGGACTATCTTTCATTAGTTGATTAAATATATGGAGCATTAAAGAATACTTATTCCTCGGGTCACTTTCATAGCCAGTGCTGTGACATTTCCTGAAGTTTGTAACTCTTCTTTAAAATGAAGGGAAGTGAGGAAAAGCCTTTCCCTTATTAAAGAAGTTGGATCAATATAGTTAGTAACAAAACAGCTCCTACAATTGCCAAAAGGTCTTACATTAGATTTTCCGATTTAACCAAGAATCTTGTCTTTGAGACTGTCTTGAGTCACCTAAGATCTGGATCATAGAGGAAAGATAAGTAAAGGGCACTCAAGAAATGCTCACAACAATCACACAGTTGTCCTAGTATCAGTATGTGATGCATTTATCCTGTGTGAGAAAAAACGTTGTATATGTTGGTATTTGGCAGGTTAATTAGAGCAGTGCTGGTTGATAGAGTCATAGTATAAGCCCCGTGGATAAAATTTTCTAGTAGCACCAAAAGTCAAAAAGGTGAAGTTAATTTTAGTAATACACGTGTATTTAACTCAATATATCCCAAATATTATTTCTATATGCAATTAATATTTTAAAGTTATTTGTGATCTATTAACTTTTATTTCTTCTTTGGTATTAAGTCATTAAAACTGAGTATATATTATACATTTACGAGCACATCTCAGTTGAAGTCTAGCCACATTTCAAGGGCTCAATCACCACGTGGGATTAGTGGTTTCTGTGTTGGACAGGTGGTTTTAGAGTATGAAGTATGGTGCTTTTAAACATTTTGACTTTCTGCTGTGGGGTATATTGAACATTTTAAGCTGTTATTTGTATGATAGGGTATTTAGTGATTATTTGAATCACTTTTATTCTGAAGAAATTCTTTTTTGGTATCACGAGCATTGATTGTGGTCCTTGAAAAAAAAGAAATGATTGGTTTGCTTTTTCCTCTTTGAAATGATAGTAAATACTTATTTTAAGAAAAGGAAAACAGATTCCATTGTTTAAGAGCTGACAAGTTAAATATATAATACTGTTTAATATTCACAACTCTATGACACAGGTATTATCAGCATTTTAGCTAGGAGGAATTTGAGCTTCAGAGAGGTCAGAAAAATTACTCAAGGTCGCTCATAGGTAAGGAGGGAGGGTACCAGCTTTCCTGCCTCCGGTGAGAGTCTGTTTATCACCTCATGTAACTAACTATCTTCCCACTGTCTCAGTTCACATGGTTGTTGCAGTGAGCAGAGGTTGTAACAGTGGTGAACTCTATAATTATACACAGTTCTTCAGAAATAACTTCATACTGAAAATGACAACTTCAACATCAGAACTTATGACAATTGGGAAAACATATTTTTCTAATGTAGAGAGGGTCCCAGGCTTATTTTGCGTCTCTAACAACAGAATGCACCGTGTATCCCAATTTTAGGAGCGCTTAATTTTTAGCAAATGGCTGTGGCTGAGTGCCTCTCCTTCACCTCCTGCAATTGTAAAAGGCTTAGCAAGGCTTATGATCAAAAGGTTCAAAGGTCTCTATTAGATCATCTGAAAATGGGTCTGTGGTATCATAAAAGAAAACTAATGCCATAAGCTCAAGATGTAGGGCTGGAACAAGAGTTTATTTATTTATTTTTTTATTTGCTGCTTCTTGACCATTTCTAAATTTTATTGCCAATTCATTTCAGTTTTACCCTGTCATTCTTTTATTGGAATTTACCTTTTAATTCTTCTGATTCTTAATTTATTTTCTGAAGTGCTTTTCAAACACACTCCCTAGCTTTCTATCCATTGTCACTCCTTCCTTCCTTTTATCTTTCTTTCTTTTTTCTCTTTGTGGCTGGAGAGATTGGTGGATTAAATGGATAAATATCTCTTCTTTCATTTTTGGCATCCATGAATTTCTACTTTTTTTTTTTATAGTTTGCTTCCCTTAGGGATTTCCTGTTGTTAAAGGTTTTTAAATATATGCCTTAATTTTCTTCTTCCCACATTTGACCTCAATTGTACTTTTTTACCATTTTTCATTTCTCTTGTCATTGTCACCAGCAATTGCATCTATTTTTCCTGCCTTGTGTAAAAATTGCACTTTATTATAAAAACTGTAATTGTTTAGGTGTATCATATTCTAGAAAGAAAATAAATTTCTGTAGGGGTTAAATATAACCCATTTATGATATTCTTCAGTATTTCATGTACATAGTATGTATACATACACACATACATGTGGGTCACTACAAAAGTGTTGAGACAGACTGTGTTATGCTCCATTATTTCACATCCATGAAACACAGGCAACAGCATCCTTTCTGATTCACCCGTGCAAGTTTCAACTTGCTTGGCTTATCAGTATTGCTGGGAGGACTTCATTTGTTTCTGTGTGTGAGGATTTTATGTTTCTCTCTCTCTCACACACGTATATGTACATACATATATATACATACACACATAAACATGTTTCAGAACAAGTCCTGAATTATCAGACATTTCCTGATTAATATTGATTTATTTTGTAAATGACCTCAAAGGTTGTTTTTTTTTTTTTAATTTAAGGCAGGTGCTGCCAATGAGGGTTTGATGCTTGCTTTTTGACTGTAACGAGTTAACGCTGTTGTGTCAGCTAACAATTGCTTGCTTTAATCACTAAAATGTTTAGGAAATAGTTAAGTAATTGGCAGTTGGAAAACATCAGTCCCTTCATGTTATAGATCCATGCCTTTTCATATTGTACTTCATATTTAACTGATTGAACAGTTAATACTATTTTACAAAATTAATAGGGTTTAAGTTTTTTCAGTTGGCTGTAGACTTGAGAAGAATTTGTGGTTCCTAAATAATGGATATGTGACAGCTTATGGAACAACTAGATTCATTTAAAGTCTTATCTGTGATTCCCAGATGTGTGACACTCAGATGTTGACATTAGGAACTGCACATAGATTTTCAGCATTGAAACTTATGTACACACAGGGTATTAGTGGTGAATAGCTTATGGCACCACTGACTACATGGCTGTATGTGTGCATATGCTTAAATCATTAAAAGTAGAAATCAACCTGCTTCCTTGATCAAAGATTGTACAGGGTGGCCATAAAGTTCATGTGCAACTGTATAACAGTATGTAAAAGTTAAAAGGTCTAAATGGGGGCTATTCTCTGCTGATAAGGACTCATGAATTGGTCCTTTAAAATGCTTACTTAGGAATATTTTACAATGCCTTCAACGATATTGAAGGCAGGATCCATATCAAGCATGTTGTCACTTATATCCCTAGAGACACACATGGTGATACCTTGTACATAGTAGGTGTTCAGGAAATAAATGCTGGATAAATGAATGAATGCAAAGGTAATTTGGAAGAAATCTAATTTATATTATTCATTATATGTCTTTAATACATTTAGAAATAAACTAAGTACAAATAAATAAGCATTTCATATACCAGGAATGGTCATAATTTAAAGACATATAAGGCATTGTGTGGCTGAGCCAAATCCTTATTTTGTGGAAAAATTTGATCTGTTCTACCCTCATCTCATAGATTTTTTTGTAAATCTTGATCATGGGCAGTGTATTTGCTATAGATAATAATGTCATTCTCAGGAGTGAATGTTGAGTTAGTCATTGTCCCAGATATGATATGGTTTGACTTGCTAGACTGTTGTGCAGTCTTAATAATAATTACCATGATCTTTAATGATAACAATTCTTAATGAGTATTATTATTGTTAATAATGATTATATTTAATAATTACACCTAATACTTATTATCTTTAATAATAATAATTAGTACATGGGAACCAGTTGTACCATTGTATTATCTTTAGAACAAAAATATAAATCTATGGCCCAGTAGTTTGTTCCCACTCTCTGCTTTCTAGAACAGAGTGAGTCAGGAAGCTTCTAGGGTCCTGGCAACAGGGAGGGGCTTCTGGAAAAACTCTGAGGCATTCTGTGTGTCAGGGGCCATACTCCTGTATAGTCACTTCTACTTAGAGGCCTTATTTTTGTTGTGAAGTACCTTTACCATGTGTATCATCTAACTTCTGCCTCCCCCTGCCCACCCATACTTCATAACACTTGATTTTTCTTACATAAAGAAGACCCAGAGCAGATCCTTATTCCATAACATACTAATTTGTGAATTACGTGGGACAGGGTCCATGTTTATTAGTTGTGCGTTGGTAAAACTTTGATCTTCTTCTGCCTTGGCTATGTTTAGATTATGTGCCTGTATGACTTTTTAAAAATTAAAAAAAAAACAGTTTAAAAAATCTTTGGTAAATTAAACATTTTTTAGCTTTTCACACTTTAATACAAAGCAGAGAAATATTTCAACAGATTTTTAACTAGACTAATTTGCTTTATTCGTTAGGGTAGTATACTTCTTTTCTCTGAAAACACTAGAAAAGATAATCTTTCTTTCCCCAGCAATAACTGATGTTAATGAATAAACTAATAATTTCAAACAAAGTTTTATATTTGGATGTATATTTTGATATAAATTAAATGTAAATTAAAACTTTCATGACTGGGTCATTTTCAAGCCAGTTTGTGACCTCTATTAGGATTAGAAAAACAAAACAATAACTTAACAAGAGGGACTTCTTTTAAATTCCTACTGACTTCTTTGTACATATTCACATAACTGCTTAGGTCCTGAAATTAAACATGCTTCCTTCCTAGGTATATTATGCCTGGAAGCATCGAAATATATTTTTAGAAAAAAGCTGATCTGAAAATGCTAGTGCTGATTAATAGTTAATGATAAAACTACAGCTTAAAGATTCACGGGTTTTTAAGGTCACTGTCACCTCACCTATGTACCAGGGTATCTCTAGTTGGTGTGCTCTACTTTTTAATAGCTGGAATCTGGGGGCTTCTGCCAGAGCCCTTGATGAGTCTGTAATAATAAAGGGAGAAAACCCCACAGCTTTCCATTAGGCCCATCTAACGAAGAGGCTTGTTAATGTAAACCACTGCCGATCACAGATGAGTGACTTTTATAACTGTCTCTTCCTTTCCCATCATGGTGATTGAGATTTACCTTGTAATGTTTGTGTTTTGCTCTTGAATTTTGTCCCTCCAGGTTTGATGATTCCTGTCTTTTGCGTGGTAGAGCAGTTGGATGGCTCTCTTGAATATGACAACAGAGAAGAACATGCTGAGTTCGTCCTGGTGCGAAAAGATGTGCTTTTTAGCCAGCTGGTGGAGACAGCTCTTCTGGCCCTGGGGTATTCCCACAGCTCTGCAGCTCAAGCCCAAGGTATTAATCCATCTCCCTTCTCCTCCCTGAATCTCCTGTGTGTCATGATACAAGGAAGAGCATGTTTCCAAACTGGGGTTGAAAGGCAATTTTCAGGTTTAGCATCTTTCCCAAATTGTGAGCAGCAGAATGTTTCTTATGGAGAATCTTATTTTCTTTTTGTTTTGGCAAGCATTGGACTAGCATCTGTAGGGCCACAAAACCACCTTGCATTTCAAAGTGATCATCATAGGTTGTTAATTTGTCTAAATCACTAAAGTAGTGTTCTCAGGGCCAGTGCTGAGATATTTGACTCCTAACTTATCCAAACTTTAGTACACACTGTATAAAGCATTCAGTTTTCTAAATGTGCATATTGCTATGGGCCTATGACTTCTGCACTTTGTGTTAGTTTAAATAGAAAGAAATAAGATACATCTTATTCTTTTGTATTTTGGAAAACTGGTTTATACTTTAATGTGGCCCATTCAATAAAAAAATACTGCAGTGTCTTTGTGATCAATTCCCTTTACTTATTTAATTAAATATTAAAATTCCATCATTATTTCAGTGTGTTTTATACAACACTGGGGAGCCCATTGTGAGCTTTTCTGTTGTTTCATTCTAAAGCTAGCTCGTTGTTCTTTCATGCCAAAGAATTAACAAAACGGGTAACAAAAATACCTTCTAAACCCTGAATAATGAGAAAATATTTTTTGATACAGTGGAATTATTATCCTTGTTTTTCAGCTAAAATAACTGAATTATATCGTTTATGATTATGGTTATAACTAAAGGAGAAAAATATGTAGCTTCTGTTATTTTATATATTAATTTCCTATATTACTTTCTTTAGTGAACATGTGTGTACACGTCAAGGAGTTTTGCTCTTTTTTTGTGTTTCTTCATATCATTCATAAGAACTATCAGTTAGAGCCTCATTTGTTTTGATAAGGACACTGGGAGGGATTACACATTTATACAAAGTTAGGAATACGGTGATCAAGGACGTGGGATTTAAATTCCCAAGCTCTTGAATCTGATTCTGTAAATAGATCATCACTTAAAAAAAAAATCCTATTTTTTTTTAGTATTCAAATTATACCTTAGTTCTACCATGAAGCAACTCATTTGAAACCAGGGGTCAAGAATTTTTTTTCCCAGAACGGTAGCATCCTGTGAGTTATTGTGAGTCTGAGTGTAGTCTGAATCCTAGCGTGTGGCCAGTCTGGGTACAGTGATACAGCTGAATTGTAGAGTCTGATGCTTTTCAAAGCAGCATGATAAAAGATGGTTCATTTCCTTTCTCTGACGACTTTTCTTCTTATGTTGAGGGATTCAGGATTTGATCCTGAGCAAATTGCTTAGCGGGCACCATTGCTTTTATTTCATGCTATGTACCTAACTGAAATAAAAGAATCCCTCCTCCTTTCCCCCCATAAACTTTTCATGCCATTTTAGGGATATTTTTCTCTGAATGTAAAGGTCATTGTATCCCACTGCTTGCATCCTGGTGTGCCAGCGTCCTATTTGACAGGGCTATCCATCTCAGTTAGCACGGCTGCTCAACGCGTTGTGAGCTCACATGTGGAACACAGAGCACTAAGTGGCCAAGATTTGATTCTTGGCACATGCTGAGGGAAGGGGCTCTCAGGAAATTTGCACTAGGGAGCATATTTGCACTATTCCTTTCAGGGATGTGGGCTGAGAGTTTTCCTCACTGCATGAGCTGTATAAGCAATAAATATCATCTGCAGTAAAGGATTATACAGGGGAGAATTTGTTTTCTTTCTGAACATTTTAACAATTAAGCTTAAAAATGTTAAATATTATACTTTTGATAAGTTATATCCATATTCTGAAGGTTCTCTAGATCACAGATGTACTTTATTTTAAGTAAAGGTTTTATCACAAGGTCTTGAACTATAATCTCACAACTGTTTATTTTATTTTAAATTAGGCTGCTGATCTCTGTTTTGGGGAAATGGAAAATCTTAGAATTGTTTATTTTGAAATGACCGTATTAGATATTTGTTGTGATTCAGATCATGAAAAGTGTGCAGTTTCCTGCATGTTCGTCGTAGACCAAACAGATAAGACAGTTCATTCACGTGCTAGACAAATAGCAGAGTGAGAGAAAGACTGAAAAAAAGGTAGAACCCAATATGACTTTTTGATGATCCAAGGCATGAGGTTTTATGTGTGTAGTTTTCTTTTTTGTCCTGTTGTTTATTTAATGTTTATGTAATTCCCTCAATATAGGCGAACCATTGGGTACCTACTAGCAAATCCATCTGCAGCAGAGAAACCGCAGTGTTCTTGAATCTCTTTTTCTTATACTGAAGAAGTTGAGCAGAACTACACTGCAATGATAGTGGGTTGTTGAGCCTATTTAAAAAATTGAGGCTCTTGAAAGATGATTTTTTTTTCTTTTGACATGACCAGAAAAGAGTTTCAGTAATTGAGTTGGAAGAATATTTCAGATTGCCTGTAAAACAGAAAATACATTAGCAATGTTATTATTTTGGAATGGTGCCCAGGTCCTGATGACAAAGCAGTAGACCTATGCTCTTATGAACATAGTATAGTCAGATTCTTTTTTTTTTTTTTGTAGCTAAATGTACCTTTATTTACAAAATATTCATTACAAAATTTTATTTTATTTTATTAAATCATAGCTGTGTACATTAATGCAGTCATGGGGTACAGTGTGCTGGTTCTATATACAATCTCAAATATTTTCATCAAACTAGTTAACATAGCCTTCATGTCATTTTCTTAGTTATTGTGTTAAGACATTTATATTCTACATTTAGAAAGATTCACATGTACCCTTGTAAGATGAACCATAGGTGTGGTCCCACCAATCACCCTCCCTCTCCCCTCCCCTCCCTCTCTTCCCCATATTCTTGGGCTACAATTGGGTTATAGCTTTCATATGAAAGCTATAAATGAGTCAGGTTCTTTTCCTTCAGGTGAGCTGAAGAGATTTTTATTAAGAAAGAGTATTTGCTTCTAGACAATGATAGGAATCTTGCTAAAATGGAGCTTTAGGGATTTTTCTCCCAGTGTTGATAGTAACTTGTATTTGAGTATATGAAGGCCAGATTTTGGGACCTAAGAGAGACTAAGGATATGAGGTACTGTCGTAAACTATGGAAATTGTATGGCTAGCTCATCAATACCCTGCATTTCTCAACATACATATCACTGTGATTCTCAAGAACATGAGATGCAGGATTCATCAGATCTGTATATGCTAAAACTGAAGGCCAGTAGGTCTTTTGCCTCTCTAAATAGGTAGACTAAGGTCTAATGAACTGCAAACACATTTTCCATTGTATAATGGACTGTGACTATGTGTCTCTGTATTAAGTTTTTGAATCTTTTGGAAGAGGATTCTTATCCCAGGATATTGCTGCTACTCTAGGAGCATCAGAGTTTTCTGATCCCCCAGCTTAATCCCAGCCCTTCCTTTCCATCCCTCCTCATAAGGCTTTTGGGAATAGCCACAGAACTCTCCACACCATCCAGAATTTTGTAGCCTGCTGGTTAAGGAGTGACTCATACTTGCCACTTGATGGTAGACTTTGGGAACAGCCGTGGTGGCGAGGTGATGCCTCACTGGGCATATTTGACTTAGTAAGTGTATACTTTATCTCGTTCTTGCTTCCTGTAGATTTTAAAATAAGTTTTGAAATTTATTTTTGACCAGACAATTTTATTTAAAAACTAACATGCTTAGCAAAAAGTAAACAAATAATCCTTTCTGACTGAGTATTTTTAAAGTCAAAATTACGGGTTCAAAAAGAGGTGTATTAATCATCATTATTTCTTTTTGATGTTGAAATACTTAACATTTATGCAATCATTTTATTTTATTTTAAATGGGGAGGTGAAAGGTTTGTTGTTGTTGTTGTTTTTTTTTATAGAGACAGAGTCTCACTTTATTGCCCTTGGTAGAGTGCTGTAGAGTCACAGCTCACAGCAACCTCCAACTCCAGGGCTTAGGCCATTCTCCTGCCTCAGCTTCCCAAGTAGCTGGGACTACAGGTGTCCACCACAACAACACCTGACTATTTTTTGTTGCAGTTTGGCCAGGGCCAGGTTTGAACCCA
>NW_003852408.1:31706408-31735029 GCF_000181295.1 Otolemur garnettii
CGTCATTGTTGTTTGGCGGGTCCGGGCTGGGGATTTGAACCCGCCACCTTAGGTGTACATGGCTGGCGCCTTAGCCGGTTGAGCTATAGGTGCCGAGCCGAATTTCTATTTTTTCAGTGGAAGATTACAAAAAGAATCATGAAGTCATTAATAAGCTCCTATAGTGTATAAACTAAGAGATTGCTTAGAGGTTTAGTTGCTGGACAACAATTGAACCATTACTATATTCTTGGCACTGTTCTAAGAGATTTACATGTCTTCATTTATTTAATTCTCATAGTAGCCTTTTGAAGTAAGTTATCTCATGTTTCCCATTTCACAGAAGAGGAAACTGAGGCAAAGAGAGAAGAGTAACTTTCCCAGGGCCACAGACTAGTGGGTGGAAGACCTGAAATCTGAAGTCCATTGACTCAATTCCAAAGTCAGGGTCCTTAACCAAAGTGCTGTCCTGTGACTAATCTGTTCGCTAGTAGCTTAAAGTTGGCATAGGAGCTAATTCTTAATTTGATACTTGCTCTTTACATTGGACGTAAGCCCTAATAGGCAGGGCATTTGGGTTTGGGTGCTTACTAAGTACCTGATGATTATATTTATTTGATAGTGAAATTTATGCATTTCATTTGTGTGATGAAATATGTGGAGATATTTTTTCAAGGTAACTGAGACAGACTTCATTAAAAATTAAAAACAAAAAACCACAAAACTCATAGAATTGTTGTCTATTGATGCCACCTTCTAAAATTAAATACATATAGAGGGTCAATAATTGTTTGAGTGATTCAAATATACAGTTTTTGCTTGTATGGAAGGAATGAGTCCTTTCATGAAAATAGACCATATTCCTAAGCTGTACATTTCTGATCAAAACTTAGACATATTTTGTTAGTTGATCTTGACCTCATTTGTTTGAAGGCATTGTATGTAGGAAGACTAATTTCAGTCTCTGAAGTAGGAATAACAACAAGGATAAATAGATAGAATAAGAATTTTAGCCAAAATAGTAAGGGTATTTTGATTTCAAAAATCTATTATTCATTACCATTTCATGTATTATTTATTTATTAGTGTATCCTTTCCAGTGTATTAGCTCTTTACAATATACTGTTGGGAAGATTTTTACATAGAAGGTTATTTTAAGGTAAATTTCATCAGTAGCAATGAAGACCCTTTCGATTTAAATAGTTCAGTGCTTGAAATGCTCTGCTCTTAAATTAATTGTCTTGAATTTTTTTCTTATGGAAAGATGCAACATATACAAATTCAAAGAGATTTGTGTATTAAATATTCATGAAGTCCTCATCTAGGATCAACAATTAGAAATTCATGGCCAATCCTGTCTCATCTCTGTCCTTGTCCACTTCTTGCTCCTCCTCCACTGGATTGTTTCAAAGTGTAATATATCCTAGACATCTTATTTTATTCATAAATACTTTATTAAATAACTTTAAAATATAAACACTCTTTAAATAGCTAAGCACAATACCATTATCACTCCTAAAAAAGGTAATTTTTAGAAATCATGAAATATTTAGTAAAGATTCTAATTATTTAATTTATTTGAAATATTTAGTAAGGATTCTAGTTTTCCTAATCATTTAATTTATTTTTATTTTTATTTTTGTGTGTTGGCTTATTCAAATCAGGAGCCATACAAATCTATAAATTGCACTTGTTTGATGTGTCCCTTAAGTCTTTTTTAATCTATGGGTTTCTTCTATTCACTTAAATTTAAAAAAAATTCCTTTCTAAAACTTAAATTTGCTACTTGAATTCAGAATTATTTTTGTTCTCTAAAATTAATGAAGATTCTAAACCTAAAATTTCCTTCAAATACTACAATTTCAAATAAACAATTATTAAGCTCAATTGAAACCTTGCAAAGGAATTCAGAAAGTCAGACTTTTCCTCTCTCCTTCCCTTCCCTCCTTCCTTTCTTTCTTTCTCTTTCTTTCTTTCTTTGGTTTTTTGTTTTTTTTTTTTTTTTGAGAGAGGATAGCAAACCTTTTGTGGAGACAAAAGGTTTCATATGCTTTGAAAGTTTGACATTTTCCCTATTGAAAATGTTTAAAATGGTTTCTCGTCTTGTCTTGCTTTCTCTGTTTCTTTCTTTGGCATTCTCCCTCCCTCTCTCTCTCTTTCTTTTTTTTTTTTTTTTCACTTTTCCTTCTTTAATTAAACTCTCATGTTTGGGAGACTTTCAGCAGTTTTTTTCTTTATAAGGGCAATGTTGAAAAAAGGTGCATATTTAGAAATTTTAGGCCTTGGAGCGAACTTTTAACAAACAAGCTGCTTTTTAAAAAATTCTGCGGCTCCCAAAAGAGAGCTGAAAAAGCTACCCCAAATTACTGTTAACCATGTCTCTGCCCTCATTAGAGCTGGATGGGCCAAAATGTAAAACACTGGCTTGGAGGACACAGTTCTTTACAACAGACCCCCCACGCTTTTACCTCCTCTGCTACATAAACTGAATATTCATGCATATATGTGTGTGCACGTACATGTGTTCACATGCACACAGTGAAATATGAAACATTACTACGTGCTGAGGGAAAAATAATGCTCACCTTAGTTCCTTGTCCAATACATAGTTAAAATTAAATATCTTATATAAATGTTTATAGTTCTGTGTTCTTTATTTTGTTTATGTGGACATAAATACGTATTATATTAAATACGTAGCTAGGTAATTATGACTAATATGAAGGTCAGCTGATGGAAATATTGTCTGTACGTAGATTTGTAGAGTGAAGACCCTCTCCAACTTGATTTTCAGGGCAGTTAAGTAGGTAGTGCTTAATAAAAACTGTTGAGGGCAGTGAATGAATGTGTGATCTCATTTTGCCTCTGACCTTGCAATTTCTATTTGAACGCCCATAAAAAATATCCTAATAGTAGAAATAATTCATTAAAAATATTTAGCTGGGTTGGTGCCTTTGGCTCAGTGGGTAGGGTGCCAGCCCCATATACCAAAGGTGGCAGGTTCAAACCTGACCCCGGCCAAACTGCAACAAAAAAATAGCTGGGCATTCTGGCGGGTGCCTGTAGTCCCAGCTATTTGGGAGGCTGAGACAAGAGAATCGCCTAAGCCCAGGAGTTGGAAGTTGCTGTGAGCTGTGACCCTGCAGCACCCAGGTCAATAAAGTGAGACTCTGTCTCTAAAAAAAATAAAAAATAAAAATATCCAGCTCATTATTTCCTCCACGGTGAGGAAAGTATTTAGCAATGTTTTCGGTTGTCTGTTTTGTTTGGGGCAATTTGCCATGGTAGTAATTAGCTTTGGTGAATTTTTTTTTTTAATTGCTTAAAGTCCTTCTTAGGAGTTTAGGCATTAATGCTCATGACATAGAGGGGACTGATCACCTGAGGTATTTATGTAAATGATCCAGATTAAACAGACCTACCCACCGAGATATGCACCCTTTTTATCTAATAATTCACATGTGTCTCATTAAAATATATAGCGCTGAGGAGTTACGAGTGTAAAACCTATAGCCGAAAATTGGTGATAGTTTGGTATGGTTTATATTGCATTTAATTTTTTATTTTATTCTCTTTTAAAGCATACCTGTCTTTTACTAATGCATAGTTTTTAAATGCAAGGTAGTCATTTGCTGAAGACCTAGGTCCCTAAGTCTGTACTTTAAGAGGATGCAGTACAGAACTTACTTGGTAAAGAGTACCTTCAGTAAAACACTTAAAACGCTTCAGTAGTGCTGTTACCTTTTGGGTACATCCTTTCCACGTAAAGTTCTCTGTTGATACAACTCTTAGTTTTGGCATTATACCATCACATTCCAAGTAAAGTCTATTTTGATATTCATTTGACAGTAAAAATGTCTTGGCTATAGAACATTTTATAATATTAGGATACTTTTTAAAAAGCTTCTGCTTCCTGATGTTTTCTTTTTTATCTGGAAAAGATTCCTCATCATTTAAATCTTATCATTTCAGTTAACATTTTGCAAAGTTCTACTATTTGGTAATTGTAGGCCTTTCATCTCATATTTTAGTATATGTTTTACATTTATGCTTTGTCCAGATTTTTTGAGATACACTTATATTTTTATGTTGGCATAGGATATCAGTTCTGTAATAATTCATTCATCTGTGTAGTATCAGTAAGTGGTCAGTTTATTTATTATTTATTTTGATAGCTTGGCATGTGAGTGGGACCCTGGGCTGTTAGGGACCCCTCTTCCACCTGCAGTGTGGCCGAGGAAAGGATCAGGAGTGGTTGTGAAAGGCAGAGTAAAAAGTGAGCATTCAACTGACCAGTCACACATGGACACCTTGGTTTGGTTTCCTACGTGTCAGATAGATTTCACATGACTGTGATGAGCATTTAAAACCCAGTGCTTTTAGACAAGTAGTGCTGTTTTTTTTTTTTTTTAGATGTAGTGCTTTTTTTGATGGCAGCTTTGAGAGCTTTAAAAGGGTCAAGGCTCTAGAGCATGTGCCGTGTGCTTGCTTGAAAGCAGTAATTGGCAAAATTATTTGTATGTCAGTGAGAGAACACACAAAGGTTTCCCTGTATCTGTCTGTCTCTTTGCTTTGAAGACATATCACTCAGGACAGAAAACTGCAAATAGCTCTACTATTTTACAAGCTCTTTTTTTTTTTTTTCCCTCAAGTTGGGAAAGATTGCTGTAGGCTATATGCAAATCAGACAGCACTGAGGTTCCCTCTTCAGCTTCCAGCTCAGACTCAGCAGAGATGCTTCCAACATATTCTTTTTGTCAGTTTTATAAATTAAAGGGTGGGATGCTGAAAAGCTCGTAACACATTTCAAACCTCTTCCCTCAGTGATTTGGTTGCACAAGCCTAATAATCTCCCAGATAAGAGCCTACCATTATAGGAGCTCAGTTAAGAGGGCAGTTTGGTCTTGAGTAAAATCCTTGGCCAGTTTTTACCAACTTCAGACGGTGGTTCTTCTTGAGAACATGTGCTTGAGAGTCACAGTAATAACAATTCTAAATGTCTTGTTTTACTGTGAATATAGTAATTCCTTAAAGGATTGGCTTCTTTAAAGGGAGCCTGTTTTAGATAATCTGCAGTGGAAGATATATCAAAATTACCTGGGAGAATGAAATCACTTTATTAAGATCTTTAGTGTTCTGAACACTACTGCAAGATAATTGGTTGAGTTTTACTATTTCCATTTTGTGGAGAGGAAAACTACAAAGAAACTTTTAAAGATTATGCCTTGCTTCTCTGGTTCTTTAGCATCATATTGTTTCATCCATTCATGTAGCAAATATACATTGTCTTTTATTAGTCAAGCATTATTCTAAGTGTTGGGGACAGAGCAAAGACCAAATGTATAGTGCCCCTGCCCTCAGGATACTTACACTCTTACATGTAGAAGAGATAGAGAATAAATAACTCTCAATATATTAAAATGTTTGGTAGGACCTGATGTTATATGTTATGCTTTTGCTGACCCTGTTCTCTCCATTGAGTCTAGAATTCAAACTAATAGAAACTATACATTACAGGTAGAAAAACCAAAAATTGACATTTTGAAATTAGTAACTTAATGAACACAGACATATATTTTTAAATTGAGTGAGGAGCTTGTTTGGAGTTTGAATCACAAAATTATATTTGCTATCTTGGCATGGCATTTTATAAGAACCTATTTTTTAGACCCCATTTTTATGTATTTATATATCTAAGCTCCTTATCAACTTATAAACTTAAAAACAAATCTTTTTGTTATAATAAAGTACTGCTTATTAATTACAGAAAACTAAAAAGTGAAAAAAGTAGAGAAACAAAAATTTCCCATGGATCAACTACCTAAAGATTTGTATAGGTAGCATTTTGGGTTATTTTCCTTTGATTAGATGTGTATCGTTCTGTGTGTGCTTTTTACATAGTTGAAATCATGTTTTGGGTGTTTTCATCTGTGGTTCTCAGTTAATATTATAATGTGTAATTTTTGTATTTTTTATTTTTCTAATGCTTCATAACAGATTGGGTTTTCAAATCAAATAAGAAACACAAATTTCTTCTGATTGTCTAGAACGATGTTTTTCAACCTTTTATATCCTACAGCACATTTGAACATATAATTGAACTTCCCCGGCACATTTAAATTATGTTGATTAAAAAAAAGTTAAAAAAAGAATATACTTATTGTGCTTTGAACTTTTTTCAAAAATAGTTTAATGATCTTTAAACATTTTGATGGCAGACCTAAGATCCTCTCACAGCACACCACTGTGCTGGGGCACACCTGTTGAAAAATCACTGGTCTAGAAGGGTTTAGAAGTAGTCAGTAAATTAGGAAATATTAAGTGCAGATGCTGTCCTAGCACATGCTAGGTAAGCAGGGTGGTTTGCTCTAATATTTATGTGCATGTACAGTTATCCTTTGAAAATAAATTTCTTTCCATTGGCTTATGGTAGGTGAAAGGCCAATTATTAAAAAAAAATACCTTTATGGCATTGACCTGCTTTCTTTCTTACCTCTTTATTGTGTTAAAAAGTTAAGTCTCTCTCTCTTTAATGTGGAAGAAGGGTAAAAGGACATTATGTCATTCAGAAAACTTTAGTTAATTGATTTCATATTTGTTTTTGCAATAGTCTTGTTCTTGCCCACATTTGGGGCTTTTTCCTCCTTAAAACATACACGCAGTGTTGTGTGGGTTAGTTACTGAGTGCTTACTAGTTTCACAGTGACAGTCTTGAGTTAAGATGTCTCTTTGCCCAGGCATTAATAACTAATGACAGTTTGTTTGTCAGCTCCTGATTTTTTTTTAACTTAATTCTTTTTTATTTATCTGTTATTTTATTTTCTATTTCTGTTTCATTCAAAGCAGAAGCCTCTGATTTTTACTATGTATGTTGAGATTTTATGAAAGAGTCTTTGGGAGAAAACCTGCCTTGCCAAAGAATTTTTCAGTGTTTGAATTGATAGAAGACAGTCTGCTATTGGAGGTAGGGAACTTGTCAAACAAATCATGAAAGCGCCTGTGCTTGCAGGAGCAATGGTCTGTGATAATCCCTTTTGGTGCTTTGTTCACACTGGACCTCAGTCCTGCTGGGCATGGGAAGGAGATGAGCATCACTCCAACCCCCTTCTGCATTTTATAGTTCTAAAGTGGCCCCACCTTCTTTCACAGTCTTCCCTGTAGCTTAGCAGGTGTGAGGTGGGCCTAGCTGAATTCAGACATATCTGGCCACCTATCCCGAACCTTTTCCTGGTAGCATCATTGGCTCTCTTCTGATAGTCTCCCTTCTTGTGTGCTTTTCTGGAATCCTTTAGCGCACACTGAAGTCTGTCCTCAGAGATAGGGATCATTCTTCTATGTGACCACGTTGGTGCACCTCCTCCCCCATTGAGAGAAATTTTTCCTTTCAATAAATATCTAGGTGTGTTTTCATAATAGATGTAGTGAAGGTCGGTCAGCATTTGTGTTGCTCAAATTGTCTATTAAAATATATTCATGTAACAAAAGATGCCAATTTATATGAAAAAAGAATTTTAATTATGATATTGATATTTTTTGTTTCAGGTAAATTGAGAGTACAAAATGATATTGATGTTTTGTCATAAGCATACAAATCAGAGATATCTATGGAAGATATTGTTATACCCAGTATGCTCCTTTTTAACTTGTAACCCCCAGTAGATATTAAAAAATGCACCCATTTGCAGTTTTAAACTAATGCAGTTAAGATGAGCAGTTGCTTTTCTTCACTTTATTAGGGTGAAGTTCCTGTTGTGACTAATAAGACTGTGAATTTGTCTGAGTCTTTTGATAGATATTAATTTAACCAGATAAATTACAAGAAATAGACCCAATTCTGCTTTACTTAAGCATGATTAAAATACCTGGGGTAGGGGAATGGCATGTTATCCCAGGAAATGGAGGTGTTACTTAGTATTTAATAAGGGATCCTGGCGGTATTATCTTGAAGTTCACGTCAGTAACCAATTTACCATTCAAACAAGCATCCTCTAAGAAGATATTTTTCTCTTATCTCCTATTGGAATGCCTTAGTAGTAACCAGAAAGATACAGTCTTACGCAGCTTTCTTGTCCATTTAGTTCTTAGAAAGAGTGCCGTGGCTATTATTCCTAATTATTAATGCTAACAAACACAAGCTTACTGTGTGTCAGACACTGTTCTAAGTGTGTTACAAATGTTAACTCACTTAATGCTTACAAATCTTGTGTGGCCTAGTTATCATTGTCTCCATATTACAGCTAAGGAAACTGAGGCATAGAGAGGTTAAGTGATTTACTCCAGAGCACACAAATAAGTGGTGGGGCCGGGATCTAAATGTTTAAACTCAGGTATTCTTCCTTTTGAGACAGTGGCTTAGTCGTTACACAGCCCTCAGCCTCGGTGTGTCATGATTAAGGCATTGTTCTGATAGGTTATTATTAAGACTATAAATAAAAGGCCCTATATAACCTGACCTAATTAGGCTAACTCCTTAAAATGCTAAATACTTATTCCTCTTTTTCCCTTATTCTTTTTCTTCAAGGGGTAGTTTGGGAGGAAGGGAGAGAAAGCGAGAACTTGAAAGACATCACAAATGCATTCTACTTAATCTGAAATATTTTGATGCTTCTGGAAAAGTGAGATGATTTAATTTCATATATAATTGCATGAGGAATTATAAATTATGTTTTCTAAAATACCTATGACACTAAACCACAAAATGAACAGATAAAACTGATTTGTTCTCTGACAAATCAAGATATATGGCAGTGTTTTCATTACAAGTGCCGTTTGTGTGGATGGAGCAGCTGAGTCTGCTACATGATGACAGGAATCGTTCCCAGGCGGCGCAGCTTCCACATGGACATCCCGAGTGATTTATAACCCATGCTGAAATTTTTTTAAAGCGTGCCGTCAAGCAAAGTCCAGGTCGAACTTTTGAAGTCATGGAATTCAGATATATTTTTCTCATTGACCTTTAGCATAAACTTAACTCCACAAAAATAAGTTGTTTTGTTATTTAGGGAGAATGGATCATTTTTAGGACCCTGGAGGTGCCATTTAGAAAAATTATCTTAATGTGTTTAATGATTTCTTAAAAGATATGTGTTGACTTCTGGAGAGTAATATATTCACAGTAAGAGTGAGTAAGAGTTCTTTTTTCTTCTCATTGGCCTAAAAACAGTGTCTTTATGGTAGTGGAAGGTGAAAACTCAAAATTTGGATGTTGCGAGTGAAGCACTTCTCAAAGGACCTGTGTCCCCAAGCTGCTACAGTCATTTGTTTGTCCTGAATTTAAAAAGGGCTTTGAAATGTGTGGAACCAAATAGTTCTATTTGTAGTACTGGTGATTCTGGGAAAACGAGAGCATGGCTTCAGAGAGAGCATTGACGTGGGTTGATTACCAGTAGCACTAGATTGTCCTGTTGTTTTTGCTGTGCAGTGATGATTTTTTTCCTCAGCCAGTCAGAATCACTCACCTGGTCCCTGTTGTGATCCATGACATCAGATTTGTGATGAGTGGGCAGGAACAGGAGTGGAATCCAGACCTTTGGGTCAAAGAGGATAAAGAGGAGCCCCATACAGCAGACCATGGTCTATTTTGCTTCAGATTCTAGCCTGATGAATTCAGATACACAGGGGACATTATTCTGTTTAACTGGGATTTGTATTAAATGCTTTATGCAATATTTTCTTTTTAGGTACATTTTCCATTTTGTGTAACAAAAAAGTTGGCTGAAAGTGGTTATAATTTAAGTATTATAGTTTATTAAAGGAATAAAATCAAGCAACAAATAGCATTGTGTAAACTTCTGAGGATATAGAAACAAACCAGGTTAAAATTTGATAGTAAAGGTTGCTGATAAAATTTCACAGTTGTACGTCAGATTTTCTTTTTTAAAATTTGAATATAAGGAACATAAATGGTTAAAGCAAATCTCTTCCTTGAAGAACTATTAGGAGTTGTTCCTGGTTGATCACCATGGCTTAGCTCATTTAACAGTCAGATCATCTGAGAGCTAATGCTGCGTAGCAGCCCTGAGCCTCTAGTTCTGCATCTTCTGCAGTCTCGCTGGATTGTGAGGACCTTATAGAACAGTGTGGTGGTTAGGTGTAGTGCACTCTGGCGTCTGACTGTCTCGCTTGTGATCTTAGTGCTACTATTTCCTAGCTCTCTGATTCTCGGCCTTAGTCTCCTCATCTCTAGAATTAGGATAATAATAGCAATTCTTCCCCTGGACCGTTGTTAGGAAGATTAAATAAAAAAATCCAAATAAAGTGCTTTACATTGCCCTTGGCACAGGGTAAAGGTTGCATAATGTTCATTGCTATTATGATTCTTGTTGCTGTTACTATGACTTTACGATGCATAAGCCAGCTATAATGTGTTAACTTCTTTTCTGTAGTTTCAATTCACATAGCCTTCCTTTCTGAGATAACTGGATGTAAATTGGAAATATTATTTCCTTTATTTTATTTTCTTGAGCTATAGGAATAATTGATTCTCTGATATTCCTTTTTTTTTAATTGACAATATCCTATTTCATAGCTCTGCATCAACTTGGAAAAGAGTTATTTTCCTTTCTCCCAAAGCACTTAATATATTTATGAAGGCTGACAATGTAATAAAGCTCTCCCCTCCAATCAACATGTTAAAGTTGTGTATTTTAAAAGTGAAATACCCTTAAAAAAAATGAAATAGCTTTAAACTAATGACAATTGAAAAATTAAATATTCACTGATGGCCTTATATCCATTGAGTTAATTTTTTTTTTAGTCAAGTGACAAGTATTTTATGTCTGTTCATTCTTTCTTGTATAGAATTCTAAACATTGAGTTAACTAAGTACAAATGCAACTTGAATATAGTGAAGCCATCTTGTTTAGCACAACTTTTTCCACTATTGTGTTGAGAAAACAGGCTATTTTCTCTTCCATTTCTCCTCTGATATAGTTGCTCAGATCTTTACTTTTCTTTTCCAGCGGTTCCACTTGTGGAACTGCCTCCAAGCAAATCTAGGGATATGTGGAGCAGAAAGGATGTAAATGATTTCCTCTGGGGATACATTGTCAGGTATTTGTGTTCTAGAAAATTTGAATGTAATGAACTTGTCACCTTTGAATCATGGCTTTTTCTTTCCATTCTCCTTCCTAGAGTATTTCAGAGGGGATAGCTTAATTCCAAATTCCATTATTTTGGTGCACTTTTACCTGGCCTAAATGATGGCTTAAAAAAAAAGGTGATATTTGTATGACTAAAGAGCCCAACTAGATAACACAGTAGGTCATGCTACATGACATTTAGTTATGCTACAGAATCATGCAATTAACTTATAAACAGGGCAGTATGACGTGAAATGTTGGTAAATTCAAAAGTAGTAGTTTTAATTTATTTCTGATTTATTAACTTCTTTTCCCTCATCTCTCCAATTTTCTTCTACTTTTCATTCCTTGTCTCTCTTTTCTTAGTATTTAAAGTCTTCCTGTCTTTCCCTAATTTTTTTTTAAAACAAGATTCAATTCTAAAAAAAAAAAATTAAACCTGAATTACCTGTGGTAAAACATTTGAAGAAGTCCTCTCTCTTGCCAACTGGTAGATGTGTGGTCCCACTGTGTTTTTGGCATATGTTTACTTTAATACTAGAATTACCAACTGAAAGCTAATAATAATCTAGGAAAAGTATAATTATGAAGGTAAATCTGTATCAAAAATTGCATGGTGTACCTCAAAGTCAAATATAATTATTAGTGGATAGTCTTCTGTTTGATAATCATCCATTCATAGATTTGTACATAAAGTAGTGTTTTTTAAATTATGTAATTTGTAAATTCATTCATTTTCCCATAAAACAATCTACTAGATCATAGACAAAATAACCTACTTTGGCATAATAGAACCATACCTAAAACACTAAAATAAAAATATAAAGGTCCTTCTGCCAAATATATTATAATATGATTTCTGCCAAGTTCTGGTTTCCACCTCCTCCTATGTCCAGTGGTTCTATTTTTACTTTCCTGAGTATTCACCCATACCCAGGTCTGTGCATTTGACAGCCACCTTTCTACCCTGTGGTCTTTCACAGCGGCAGTGAGGGTAATGGTGATGCTGTGAGTTGGCATACAGGCTTGGTAGGGCTGAGGATGATAGCCTTACACAGCAGGACAGCTCACAGGGAGTGGTGAGCTGGGCCTGGAAGCCACCCTCAGAGGTCTAGAAGAGCAGGAAGGTACATGATGCCAGGAGGGAGAAGGCTGGACCACTGTAGGTTCCTTAGGTCTCGCTTTGATTATAAAGATTTGCATGGCCACAGAAGACCAATATGGGAAAGCATTAGTGAGGTGATGGGCCATGGGTCATACCCAGCAAGCACAGCCTCACTAGGGACTCAGGGATTCAGTCTGATGAATGACATGTTCACTGTTCTGTCAAATTAAATCTACAAAAATTTTTTTTTTTTTTGAGACCGAGTCTCAAGCTGTTGCCTTGGGTGGAGTGCAGTGGCGTCATTGCTCACAGCAACCTTCAACTCTTTGGCTCAAGCCATCCTTTTGCCTCAGTTTTCCTATTTTTAGTAGAGACGGGGTCTTTTTTTACTCAGTCTGGTCTCAAACTCCTGAGTTCAGATAATTCACCCACCTTGACCTCCCAGAGTGCTAGGATTATAGGTGTGAGCTGCTACTCCTGGCCTACAATATTCTAATATAATTCAGATTTCCATTTATATTATTTTAAGTGAACTCAGTTATTTTTCAAACCAGCATTCATATTTGGTATTAAATGCTTGTTATAGCAACATGATTTTAAACATATTTTGCTTAGTAGCTAGTAAGTTAAAACAATACTATATAGCATTTTAAATAATTCACATGGCTCATGATTAGCAACTTTGCTCAGAGGTTTATAATAACTTATGACTTAGTCTTGATTTCAATTCAATATGTGCAATAGTCACTTTGTTTTAGTTATTTTGCACAGTTATTTCTTTGAGGCCATGGCCATTGGGCAGATGACAGACTTACAGCCATTCTCTTAGTGAAGATAACATTTTCCTTTGGGGCTTGGGGGTCACACATGTGTAAGGTGTGTTGTAACTGTGTACTGTGAAGGACAGTGTGTGTATTTCTTGCTTCAGGCCCTATATTTTAATATGTAAACATTTGTGGCTCTCATTCTTATTTGAGATTTTTTTTTTTAGGTTTTATTCAAATTACAGTCTCTGTTGCAATTGTTGCGTAATTTTTTCCTTCTTTAATTATCCCCAGTGTTCTGCAATATAAACTTAATGCTTCCTCAGCACTGCTTGTGATGTAGCCTTTCCTGTGTGTGGCGCACGGTGCAATCTGCTGCTCATTCCCCCTCTCTTGCACATGGGCCAGAGGTCATTCATTCCCTAAGGGACAGGTATGTGCAGATGGATCCGGTGAGACCTTGCTGCTGCTGCAGTCCTGTTTTGTTTGTGATCCTAGAGGACAGGAGTGACCAGCTAGCTATACACTTTTCTTAAGCAGAAGCCACATGGTGTTTCTAAGGGAAAGGCTTTTGCAGACTGGGGCTTATGACAAGCAGGAGAGGCTGGCACAGGGAGTCTTGAGTGAGCGCTTTGACATACCAAGTCACAGCCCATTATCACTTGTGCTGGTGTCAAAACAATGCAGCAGTTTGAACTGCAGCTCCCTCATCCCTGCTGTCACACACTCCGGCATAAGTCATTAGAGTGTTGGCGTGGACTTCTTCCGGATCAGTCAGAGATGCATTAGTAGAGGGGAAGTGTTTATTAATTGAATTTGAGAAGTGACTATTAATCATCTGCTATGTATCCGGCATTGTGCTGGGGGAGAGAGGGTTCCCCTACCAGGATGACAAGGTCCCTGACCTCAAGGTGCCTCTTGCCTGGGAGGAGGGCACATAAGCACAGTGGCTGCCATGAGGAGCAACTTAGGAGGGAGCAAGCTAACCTGCTGTGAGGGTTCAAGAGGGAGAAATCTCATCAGGTTGGAGGGATTAGTTTAGACTTGGGAGGGAGGTGATGTGTGAGAGGGGTCTTGACAAGACGGCAAGATTTTGATGGGCAGAGAGGAGGTGAAACAGACAGTTGGCAGGCATTTCGGTTTGGCTCGTATGCAGGATATGTTTCAGAGGTATCAGGACTCAAGAATCTATTGTAAAGAACCTTGGATGCCAAGCTAAAAAGTTAATGTTTTATTTAGTGGTCTCCTGCTTGAGACCACCATTTAAAGGTTTTGAGTCAGTGGAGTGCTATGTTAGAAATATGTCAGTCCTTATTAGGATGGCTATTAAGTTAAGGTCACAGTTGACCTCATGCAACAGAAACCCTACTGCAGTGGCTTAACAGAATAGGGGAGTTTTATTTATCCCATGGAGGTGACCAGGGCAGAGATGCCTCCAGGGACCCGGGCTCTGTCTTCTTTCCTGGCCTCTCTTCTTGTGATTGCAAAATGACTGCTAGATCTCCAGACATCCAGTTCAGATTCCAGGCAGGAAGGAAGCAGGGAAAGAAGGGCAAAAAGCTAAATGCTTCTCCTCAGGAGGCTTTGCCTTTATTATTCTAGAAGGAATATCCTCCCCTAGACCTTTGCCATTTATCTCAGTCTCAGGTCCAGAGAGCCTGGGAAATCCAAGTTTTTCATTTGACATAATGCTGCTCAGAAAAAAAAAAAAAAAAAAGGAGGATTATCTAGTAAGAAAGAAGGGAAAAGTGAATATTGGGTAGGTAAGTAGCAATGTTGGCCATAGCTTGTTTGTGAATCTATTGTGGGAAATCAGAGAAGGCAGAGCGCTGAGGGATAGAAAGCTAACATTGCCAGTAAAGAGTCTTGATTAGACTTAGAGAAAAAAATCTCAGAGGAGAGTTTCACTTTTAGGCTTGTTTAGTAAAAAAACATGGGACAATGAGTTAGAAAAACTAGGCTTTAGATGTGATGCTAAGAAAAAATTGCATATGTGCTTTTAAATACTATTTTCAGATTAAACACCAAGGAAGTTATAAAAATGAATATACAGATTATGAGAAGATATAAATTTTATTAAAAAAAGTTTTCTCCTAATTTGAGACCTAGCAATAATATTTCACATATTAACTTAAAATATGGTAGCTAAAAAAAACACACTCTGTAATATTCCTTGGCACTGGTGTTTTCTGTTAACATCTATACAGTACTGACATTTATTTACTGTAAGGGAAGTAAAAGATAACAGATTCATTCTTGAGCCCCTGCTCTAACAGAATTATTTATAATGTGACAATTTATTACACTTCCCTGATAAATACTTCAATTACATTCTCCATATATTTTACAGTTCCGTCTGGGGCAGCTTGTCCTATACATGGCGAAGATACGGTTTTTATTTCTCATCCACGACTTATCTCCTTGGAGGGGGTGTTGTTTTTGATCTATACCTGATTTTCTCCTAAACTCAACATGGTAAAGGACTAGCTTTTATGTGCCTATGTTGTTTTAATGTGGAGGGGGATACAAAGAAATATGAAAGTTGGCCTCTACTTTTCTCTATCAAATCAGAGACTTCAAAGTCTATAAGCCAAAATCTGTGATGCTAAGAAAAGGCGGGGCTTGTGATATAATTGGGGAGAGAAGACACAAACACAGAGTGAATAGAGAACAGCACAGGAGGCTAAGTAACGAGGTGCTGCCACAGACGCCCTCTTCTCTGGGTGTCGTCTGTGCCAGTCGGGCATGCAACTACATGAGGGTCCCCACTCTCGTTCAAGGGTGTCTTCACTTGGTCTTAGCCAGAAGCCCAAGAAGCGATCAAGGGTGTCTTCTGTCCTTGCTCATTTAATTGCTGACTCTTTCCCCTTTTGGGGATTTTGCTTCGTAATTTGTTCCTGGAGTTCTGTGTCTTCTGTGATCTCTCCTTTCCATTGGCTCATTCTGTTTGTAATACAGAAATAGTCAAGATTACTCCAAACTAACCAGAAATTCTCAACATTTTCTTCCTGGCTCAGGCCGCCACCACATATATTATCTCTTCCCTGTTAAATATTTTCAACAATATACATTACTCTATTACAACTGGTGTGCCATGAAAATTTTTAACGTTTAAAGTTTTAATTAAATTATTTTCAAAAGAAGGTCAAAGCACAGTAAGTCTATTCTTTTCTCTCTCTCTTTTTTAATCAACATAATTTAAATGTGCCACAGAAGTTTAACTGTAGGTTCAAGTGTGCCACGAGATATAAAAAGGTTGAAAAACACTGCTCTGTTTTAACAGTCTAGCTCTCATCTGTCTCATCTTTCTTATTCTCAGGACAATAGTGCTTTTCTGTTCACTAAATTTAGCTGTCCCCTAGTCTGTTTCAGGTCTTTTCTCTTCATCTCCTTTCCAGGATAAGACTGCATTTCCTGCCTTCTTTCAGGACTGAATTTCCCATAGTTCCTCAGAGCCACCATAGTCCTTGAGTCTCTGCTCTTGTGCATTTTTCTGCACTTGATTTTAGCCAAAAAGCCAAGAAGCGATCCTTATGCATTTTCTGAAATGCTTCCCCCTCTCCAGTTAATCTGGAAAAGTTAAGACCCATTTACAATTGAGGTTATCTTCCCAGGAAGATCATCTCCCCATCCCACTGCCTGTTTACTGAAGAGCTTTACTTACTTTCTTCTCTGTGCTCTTCTGACTCTTATCTTTTTAAGAGTAGTTAGCACACTTGATAATAGTTTATCTTTTGACATATCTCTTTTCTCTCTGGTCTGTGGGTTATTCTAGTCTAGGAAAGATTTCTGTCCATACTTACTGCTTGCCAACAGTTTACACCACACTGTAACCATCATAGGGATTAAACTACTGGCTTGGGAATCTCATATTGATTCATATTTTGACTCTATAATGTGCTTGTTTTGTGACATTGGATAAGTTTGTCAACCTCCATGTACGTCACTTTATCTATAAATAAAAATAATACCTGCCCTTAAAATGTTGCAAGTGTAAAATGACATCCAAGCAAAATTCTTAGCATAATGCCTAGAACATAGTAGGTATTAATATGAAAATAATGACGTTTTGGGATGACAAAGATGGGAAGTGAAAAAACAGTTTTTGTCCAAGACATAAAGAATGACTTGGAAAAAGTCCTGTCAGATGTAGCAAAGGAGGTTTTGCTAGAAAATGAAAAGGGAAGGTATGTGGCAGAGGAAAGTAAATGATTCAATATGATTTGAATTTAATATATAGTAATATTGCCTAAATAAGATCTTTATCGTAAGTAACTACCCTAGATTAATACATAGTAAATGGCATTTATTAGCAATTACTACTTGGGTTTCTTTAGTTAGGAAAAAGTTTCCAGGCATCTAAGATCACTAATGGAGCTTTAGAAGTAAGAGGCAAAAAGGATTTTTATGGTTTTTTTAAAAAACTCTTTATTTTTGTATTTACAAAGGTTAATGTAAATGTTTTACCAGACCGTAAGTGTATGTTTTGATCTACTTTTACACTTATTAACTGCTTAGTTATAGTAGGAAAATTCATCATAGGTTTTAACACTTGCTTTTATGATAGCCTCATGATGTAATTCCTGTGTAGTACATTGCATTAAAAAATAGTGACCACCCTGAGCAGATGGTGAAAATAATGGTGTATTCATTCTTCTTGAAATGTGGCCTAAAATTTCCATAGTTAAAGTTATGGTAATATGTGCTGAGAGAGCAACTTTTCAGAGTTGTAATCTCACCTAGCAGTTGGAGATTGGGTAAGGATGAATTCCCAGCATTTTTGGTCCAATTTTTTGGGGAGAAGCAAAGTTTGCAGATGATACCAGACAATATGGAGTTCTGATAAATGAAGCACTAATACAATACAGTCTTATTCTAATTGTAAATCTATCTGAATTGAGGAATAAGTGATCAGTAATAAGAGTTTAACTCAAATACCAATTGAGAAAAGAATACTCCCCCTGCCCCTAGGAACAATGACTCCTTTTACAATGTAGGTACAGAATTCAGCAAGGTTCATCTCAGCTGCCTCAAATATAATTAAACTAATCTCAGAGCCTAGGATTAGATTTGGCTGATCCAAGTGTCTTTTCAGGTCAGAGTTCAAGGAGTTCTGGTTAACTTCTTTGAGCAGAAGCAGGGAGAAGAACCTGCTCATGATACATATTAGGGGACAAATATATCAATTTTATGAGGAAACAAAAGCATTATCTACAAATCAATTATGAGATAAGTGTACTCAGTACCACCACTCCTAGTAAAGTTGAACATCCTAACTAGTACAACTATGATAACTTAAAAATCCCAATGGTTTGTAAAAAAAATACAAATTTCATTACTTCATTACTTGCAAGTTACCAAAAACAATAGAAAAATTCAGCAATGTAGCTAACTTCAAAATAACTATACAAAATCAATTATATTCCTACATAAAAAAGAATTACAAAATAATATTAGAAAAAGAAAGATAGCATTGTATCAGCAACCAAAATAGAAAGTAACCTATCAATATAGCTTTAACAAGAACTGTGCAATTTTTTAAAATATATAATCATTTACTAACTACTTGTTTGTTACAGAATACACAAGACAAATACAAATAGCAAACAATTTTGCTTATTATGTTTTTACCAAATTTAAAAAAAAATAGACAACTAATATGTATAAATAAAAGTAAAAAATAATTTCTAAAAAAAAAAGCAGCTCACACCAAGTCTTACAGACAGTAGAAATAGAAATACTTCAAAATCATTCTACTTAGTCTGGGTACCCCTGATAGTATAATTAGAAAAAATATATTATTATAAAGGGGAAATTACAGACATATTCTGTCATGCTTTTAAAATCCCTCAAATAGGCTTCACTGCTAAACTAACACACAGAAAAAGGCAGTTTTTGATCTCTATAATAGTCTGTTTGTGCAGATTATTAGTGACTCTGGCCTATAGAGTGTGTACAAACCAAAAGAAAAAGAAAGTGAAGGTGAGGGCTTTGAAGGAATGAGGGGGAGCCATGCTGAACTTCCTCCCTCTTGAAATTCTCTGCAGATTTATAATTAAATCCAGACTTAGCAGCTGTATCATTACATTGGGAAGATGAGCTAGAAAAAACTCTTTTGAAGTTAAATTTCTTAACATTACCTCCGTAGTAGAAGGGGCATTCACACTGTGATCAGTGTTAAAAATAAAACAATGCTAAATAGTGCATGCACATTCCCAGCGAAGATTCATCCTTCATAAGACATTTTGTAGGTGGTGTTATGACGCCACCGTGTAGAAAAATCTTGTCTTGATTTTTTTAAGTAAGGTATTGAAAATATAAAGTAAGCAGAGTTGGAGGGCGGAGATTAGTTTAGCCTTGATAATAGGTTAATTCACCAGTTTGTCCATGCAGAAAACTGCTCCTTCAGGGAAGTTGTATTGACTATGCATCCTATGCACCCTCTGGCAGCCACACAGTGCTCTAAGTTCAGGTCTCTATTATTTTCTTTGATTCTTGTTTTACATCAATAAATGTACTGTAAATACCTTTCCTTCTAGTGAAGTGTCGATTGCCTTTAAAATAATACAGCTGAATAGTGTAAAGAACAGAGAAAAGCTGGATGGGCTATTGGGATTATCATTGGGTCATGAAACATAATTAAAGACCATCTCTTCCCCTCCTCCACCATATTTAGGAGTCTCCTCCATGACTTCCTGGTGAGCTTTATCCAGCCTTTGCTTGGCTTCTTTTAGGGATGAGGAGCTTACTTATTTGTGAGGCTGTAGATGTCATAGTTGCTTTGTTTATGATTTCTAGGGATTGTAAAGGAATTTTCTTCATAATCTGCAGATACCACTTCCTTTCCTACAGCTCAGATATTTGGAAAATATGATCATACCCTCGCTAAGATGTTTTTCTTTTGGTAGGCTATGGAGTCACAGGGGTGAATGTATACATTTGGTTCTCTTTGCTCTCCTCTCATGTTCTGTATCACCTGTGTCTGCTCGCTTGCTAGTTCATGGCCCTCTGAGACTAACTCAGCTTCTTACCTCACATATGATCTGGACTTTCTGTGAATGCGTTAATTCTTTTTAGCAGACGTTCACTATAGTGGCTCATATGGAGTTGCCTCAATAAAATAAAGTTTGTTTTTGTTTGTTTCTGTTTTTCACATGCCTTTATGCAAGGTCAAAAATTAGCTATATTACACATACATATCATTTTTTTTTTTTTTTTTTTTTGCTGTTTTGGCCAGGGCTGGGTTTGAACCTGCCACTTCTGGCATATGGGGCCAGCACCCTCCTCCTTTGAGCCACAGGCACCGCCCCACATACATACAGTTTTTAAAAATAAATTAATATGTTTATTCTTGTTAAATTTTGGTTTATGTATCCAGGCCATTCCAATCATTTTGAATCTAAATTATGTTATCCAGTGTATTGACCTTGTGAAATCTACAAATTCTTTAAGTATCTTTTCCCAAATCATTAGTAAAAAGTGGAATGGACAGAGCCCGAGACGGGACTGTAGTAACCTGAAGACCGCTTTTCAGGCTATTAACTTTGAGACTTTGCAATAGGACACAAACTACATTGTCAGCTCTCCTAAGTTATCAGGAAAAGTTTCTCGAATATTTTTACCATTCCTTTAACCCTGATAAAAGGACATTGACGTTATACCTGTGGGCTGAACTTTTTTACCTTTAAAATTTTGAACTTTGAGTAAACATTTGATTTGTTTTAGAGTTTTTCTGTTTGTTCATGATTTTACTTATTTATATTTTTATCATATCAACTCTCAGTTCTACATCCTCTTCCAATACCCTGGGATGTGCTCTGGGCCTACGAGGCTTACATTCATTTGGCACAGGCACGGTTTTATTTCCTATGTTAGCTTTCAGGGCTTCCTCAGCCATCGTTCTAGCATTTCCAGTTTGAAACTTTGTACTAGCAGGTAAAATGGAAATAGCAGCGTAATTGGGTAGTTTTGCTTTCCATTTATTTATCTTTTCAACATGACATCACTTTCCACAAGCAGTTGTGTCTGTCTTTCCCTACGTCATCATTAAGTTCCTAACTTACTTAAAAACTTTGTTGGAATTAGCAGGCTGCAAGTCTCAGAGCTTTCTGGGCTGTGACCTCTTTCATAACATTCTTAGAAGTTCCTATTAGTTCCTCTGCTCTGTTTCCCATAATTCTTACCTCGTCTTAGAAATTCAAACTTATCATAGAACTTCCTGAGCAGCGAAACAGAAGGCCTTTTAGTGTTCAGATCCTGGCCTCATCCCTACTAGGGTATCTCCCTACTAGGGAAGTTACTCAACTTATCTATATGTCATCTGTAAAGTGGGATAAAAACCCTTCTTACTTTAGGGCAGCTTTAAGAATTAAGTGAGATTTTAGTGACTAGTACGTGACAATGTCAATGCGTGTCACTTTTAATGACTATTATTTCATATAATGATGCTCACTCTTCTTCTTTTGTGTAATTATAATCATACAAGTATTTTCGCAGCTTCAAACCATTTTAAACTGTCTCCCAAAACAGCTCCCTCTGTGGAACCACATCTATATTTTCTTTTAACTTTATGACGTCTATTTTCCTAAAATACAGTATGCTTATCTCTTCTAAGAATGCCATTTTTTACTGTAACCTTTAGATAGAAGTGGGTTTTTGTATCTCAGAGAGTCTTTTGGCTTCATACCTCTCACAAGTCTGTCCTTCTGATACAGTCCCAGCAGAGTTCCCCTTCATGGATGTGTTCATTCTGTCTTCCATGGTGAGCACTAGGAGACAGATGGCCACGGGGCAGCTTCCTCCTCTCAGGGTGCTAAGCTCTTCGAAGGTTCTGTGGAAACTCTTTTCTTCAAGGGGCTAGATTCTCAGCAGAAGATATTCACATTGCCCTAGGTTTCTTTAACTAAATATTATTAGCAGATAGGGCTTGAATTTTAATAGACTTAGGGAAAAATAAATGAAAATTGTAGAAACATAATCATAAAACTGTAGGGTTTTGCAGTGTTTACATTTTAACTTCCTACCTTGTTAGGTGTAATAATTATAAAAACTCTGCCCATTGGTATCCAGGGGGGTTGCTTCTAGGACCCCCTTGGATATCAAA
Source organism: Otolemur garnettii (assembly GCF_000181295.1). Classification (NCBI taxonomy): domain Eukaryota; kingdom Metazoa; phylum Chordata; class Mammalia; order Primates; family Galagidae; genus Otolemur; species Otolemur garnettii. Next base: position 31,728,441 of record NW_003852408.1, read on the forward strand.
ATACTAAGTCCCTTATATAAAATAGCACAGTATTTGCCTAGAACCTATGAATGTCCTCTCCTATACTTTAAATAATCATCTCTAGATTACTTACTATGCCTAGATTATAATAATATAAATGCTATGTAAATAGTTGTTAAATTGTATTTTTTTAATTTTTTGAATTGTTGTTATTTTTTATTTTTAAAACTTTTGGTCCAAGGTTGGTTGAATCTGAGGATTTAGAACCCTGAAATACAGAGGGCCAGCTGTACTTACCTTGAACCATGTAATACTCATATAATTAAGCATCCCTAATTTTTTTAAATTTCTAGATAAGAATAGATTTGAGAGAGTTTGGCCCTGAGTGCTGTTTTTTTTTTTCTTTTTAAAACTACACATATAAGCATGTGGAGTTTGATTTCTTTACCATGAATAATTATACTAAAATATTTCTAGGACATGTTCTAAGTTTGCAGTTATATGTGTGAAGGTTCAGTGAACACTTTTGAGGAAACTGCTTTCCTTTTCCCTGAAAAAGTGATAGTGGTAGAGAACTCCCCCACCTTCCCCCAAAACGCAGCTTCCTTTTTCCCACTCATTTGCATTGTCCCTTTCTACTAGCCTTTCTACACTTCCCTCAGGGGAACACACCGCGTTCTTGTATTTCCCTGAGTCAGCCTGCACGACTGTTATGGTGGTTATCCTAAGTACAGATTCCTTCCTTCCTTCCCCGTACACACCAGTGAATTGGGTCCCCTGGTGGCAGACCCCAGAATCTTCATTTTCACAGGTTCTTTATAGGGGAGTCTCATGTCCCCAAGTTTTGAGAGCTGCTGCTCAAGCCTAATTGTCATTGGCTTCTATTATGTCTGATGAAACGGATATTATGCAGAGCTCCTTTCGAAGTGCTTTGTTGCTGAAGAACAGGCTGTTGGTGGGCCAGAACAGATTGTCTCCATGTAAATGCAGAGTCAAGGGACATAATTTTATGGGCTCACACCTATCTCTTAGCCAAAGACATTTCAGGTTAGTTGTTTGCCTGTACTGGTAAAGGAATATAGTCTCATTTGAACTGGGACAACCCTAGTTCTGGGTACATTCTGTGGTATTATATTTGCCAACTCACATTCAGCCCATGCATTTATAATTACTCAACTGTTTCCATGCATTGAGTCATTGCAGAAAAGCCTCTTCTTTGTAGAACCTCATTAAGATTTCAGCTGCTAACAGATTTTATTTTACAGTTCCAGCTTTCATGATATTAAGATATGGAGATTTGGGCTTCTGAGAGGGGTTATTTACAAGTTTGAAGCTCTTAGCTACAGGAGCATCGCAGGGTTTTTTTTTTTTTAAAGGTCATAACCAGAAAGGGGGGAAAAAGGGTAGTTTGGTATTCTTATCTACATGAAAGATTATAACCTATCTTAATTGCTTTTGAGGCAAAAAAAAAAAAAACTAAATTACTTTTTAGAAAATTATTGATTATTTGGGATTTGTATGATTTTATTTAAGGTAACATTTAGTTTAAAGCGATGTTTTTATAAATGTTATTTATTTGGGGCATCCAGAAAGACACATAGCATTAAAGCAATATTCTCTTTTTAAAGGCATATATTTCCCTTTGGTAAGTATAATATGGTAAATGAATAATCTCTTATTTAAATAATACATTTTTTTTGTGTATGTGGTTGCATCCAAAATTATACTGTGCCATTTTATATATCATATTGCTCTTCCCTGTGGTGTTTTAAAACTTTCTTCTAAATAATGTGCGTTATTTTCAATATAGTAAGTAACCATTTACTGGTAGTTATTGATATGTCAATTAGAGGTGGCACTTATATTTTGTCTTTTGTCTGACAAAATAATCATTTGTTAGGCAGTCCACAAAGTGAACTTGAGCTAAATTGGAGAGAGAAGACACCCACAGGAATGCTAGCTTTCAAGGTGGTTGTTTTGTATCAGAGTCCTTGTCTCTGTCCCTGTCATGGTGATAACTTTGCCCTCAGTGAGGGGGCATTGGCAGTCTGTTCCCTGTGGTATCTATCATCTTTGGGAGGTCAGAGTGGAGAGTCGTACTTACTGGGCACAGCGTTTTGGTGCAGTGGTCACACTTGTTTCTCTTCTTCCTCTTGATGCCTGCTTTTGGGATCTGTCTGTGGATCATTTACCTGTTGTTTGTTCCTAGTATCTTTGTATTACCTGTTCTTTTTCCAGCCTGTTGATAACAAACTCCTTGTTGACAGTGATTGTCTTCTGATTCTCTGTGTCCCTCTTGTCATTTGGTGTCTTGCCATCCCACAGGGCACTGTATAGATGCTGAAGAGATGGTTGACTAGGGGAGGACTTAATTTTTGCCGACAGATCAGACATTTATGTAATTTTTTTGGTGTTCCTCTCCAGTCACTTTGACTATTAAGCCTTTCTTACTTAATATCCTCTTCGGCATCATTGTAACTGTTCATGTTTCTATATAAAGATTTCTAAATTGGAGGGCTTCTCATCTGAATATAGTTGGGAATTTATAAAAGATCTGCGATTTCTGAATGCAGATAGCTTCCTTTTGTGTGTAGGTTGCTTTGCTTTATTTGCAGGGAAAGCATAGCAATTTAAAAGTAATAAACACACCCATTGTAGAAAGTATGAAAAAAATAAAATGGTGTGAAGGATAAAGTAAAATTCCCCCTTGGTGTCACCTGTGGTCCAGGATATTTCTTATCTTAGCAATTTTGTTAATAAAGTCTTCACACACTTTGGCTTGGCACCGTAGCTTAGTGAGTAGGGTGCCAGCCACATACACCGAGGCTGGAGGATTCGAGCCCGGCCAGGGCCTGCTAAACAACAATGACAACTGCAACCAAAAAATAGCCAGGCATTTTAGGGGGCACCTGTAGTCCCAGCTACTCGAAGGCTGAGGCAAGAGAATGATTTAAGCCCAGGAGTTTGAATTACCATGGCACTGTACCGAGGGTGACATGGTGAGACTCTATCTCAAAATAAATAAATAAATAAATAAAAAATAAAAAAGTCTTTACACACTTCATAGTCTTTTTTCCTTTCTTTCCTCAGAGTAAATCTATATGTTTTATTTTTTCGTGTAATATGGTAAACATTTTCCATGGGATTGATTTTTAATCACTTTCTAATGGTTGATGGTAGGATTGTACTATAATTTACTTAACTCTCCCTTGTTTTAGAAATTTAGGTTATTTTTATGAATAACTCTTTAATAAACATATTTGTTTTTAGATGTCATTCTCTGTTTTTGATTAATTAATTAGAGTAATGGATAATAAAGTCTGGATTCTCTTCCCAGTTGACAAATTCATGATTGATTTTCACTGATGCTTAAAGGTGTTACATTGTCAAATTTCAGATTTTAAATTTAACTTATAGTTTTCCATTATTATAATTAACCTGATATTAGAAACTATCAGAACTTTCATCAGAACTTGCACTGGGGAAGAGCTTTACTGTCCTGATTTAAGGGTCAAACTGGGGAATTTTTAAAGCCTGCCTGAAATTTTTGACTGTTTTGAGTGTTCTAAGATATAACAGTCATTTAAATTTCACAGCATTGATACCTGCAAATGTTTTATTGTAAAAAATTCCATGGTTGTAAAAGAATGTAAGTAACCCATATGTATGGTGTTAAACAATAAATAACAAAACAAACACTTTTATTGTACCCAACATTCTGTTTAGGAAATGGGACATTCCCTGTACCTTTGAAACTCTCTCATGTTACCCTCAATGTAATTGACTTTTTTAATGCCACAGAGCTAGGTGATAATGGATCAAATATTGAGGAAGCTTTGAAAGAGTCTAATTTTCCCATCTCCAGCGATTCCTCCTGGTCCATCCCAGTGGGCATCTCTGCCATTCATTCCCAGTGCTCTTCAGTTCAGACTCCCCAGTAGCCTGAGTGGAGACTCACACACAAAAGCTAAATAATGCCATCAATCAGCCTAAAACCTTTCCTTGGTTTTCTGTTTAATTTGGAATAAAATCCAAATACTTGCCATGGTCTGCAAATTTCTTTCTAATCTGTTCTGTTCTCTATCCTCAACCATGGACTTCCCAAAGCCTGTTCCCAGCCACACTGGCCTTCTTTGAATCTCTCATCTCACCCTAGCCTTTCTTGTTTTATGAACATCATGAACATCAAACATTTCTTTTTCATACTTCTGCCCAGCATCCCATTTTCACTACTCTTTGCGAAGCACATTCCTTTCATCCCTTGGGCCATTATCCCTGACTACTTGATTATTCTTTCTCAGAGTATTTTAATATTTTCATTTCTAGCACCTGTTAACTTTTTAATTGTGCCTTTGCTTGTTGATTAGACTGACTAGACCTAGGTTTCGTGAGTGTAGGCACCATGTCTGTCTTGTTCACTATCCTCTACGGAGGTACCTTCTAGTGCCTCCATAAATGTTAAAAGAATGAATGAATGAAAAAGTTCAGTGGTACATTTGGAAAAAGAATATTTATTGGTAGTATACAGTTTTTATGTTCAAAAGATACATGTAATATTTTGAGTCCAACAAAAAACAACTGATTAAGTTCATTGAATCAGGCCCACATTCCTGGATCTCCTTTTATGTGCTATACATTTTATTTTTGATTCTTACTGACCCATTTAGTAAATGTAACCAGTGTAGGTTAAATAGTCAATTTGAGATTTATTTTATCTCAAGTGCTTATCTCAGGTACTTAAAATAGAAAGAGTTAGGCAACATAATATAGTAGGAGGGATCTAGATGTAGTGGAAAGAATGTGGGCTTTGGAGTCATAAAAACCTGAATTTAGATAATAGTTATGGTGCTTGTTAGCTGTGTAATCTTGAGAATCTGCTTAACTGTTTTGTCCCCTGGTGTTTTTATCTGCAAAATGTGATGATAACACCTACCTTCATGATTTGTTGTGAAGACTGAAGGAGATAATTTATGTTAAATCCTACTACTATGCTTGGCACAAATAGACATTTAATTCATGATATTGTTATTATTGTTATTGGCAGCTATGTGTCTATAGCAGGTTGTTTAATCTTTTTCTGCCTGTTTATCTGCAAAAATGAGAATGATTATGGGAATAATTTGAAGATTAAATGACATAATTCATAAATGTATTGATAGTACGACATGTAGGGTAACTCTGCCTGGCTTATGGTTGACCCTTAATAAATGGATTGTGGTAGTTAAAAAATAATAGCATCAGATTACTTGATGGCAATTTGAAATCTTTTTCTTTATTCAATTGCCAGATATTTACTGGCTATTTCTTTCATGCCAGGGGCTCAGTTCAGAGCTGGAGCAACAAGAACTAAGATGAAGCTCCATTGAGCAGCATCCATTTTAATGGGAAAAGGAGGCTTCAGATCAGTTGGATAGTTATTTACCTCATGAGTGAATGCAAAGTGTAGAGACATTAATTCTGTGGGAGGGAATAAGAAAAGTGCTGTTCCTTCTGGAGACATTGTTTGAGCTGGGTCACCAAGGTAAAGCAGGCATTCTCCAGAGGGGAAGTGGCACCTTGCTCTGGGGAAAGAATATGGGCTTGGAGTCAGGCAAACTTGGATTCCAGTGTCCAGCATTTAACATTAACACTTAGGCAAGTGATCTGTCCTAATCTAAAATGGGGACACTGATATCCGTATCATAGGATTTTTGTGAAGAAATACCTGACATATAGTAAGAACTTAACAAATGGAGGGTCTTCTTGATCATCTCAAGTTTCATCCACTTCTCTATATACCAGAAAAATTGCAAAATGGCTTCCACTCCCAAGCATCCTAGAATCCAAAGTTATGTGTCTTTGCCTGGTCAAACATAAATTTTCTCTCACTTTAAGTCTTATGTTTATCTTTCAAAGTTCAAAGATTGATTATTTATCACCACTTCAAATTCAATTTGTTTGAATATTTACTTGGCTTTTTAGGAATTTCCTTCTTATCCACTGCTAGAGGAAATAATGCCCCTCTCTTCCTCTAAGATTATAAATAAGAAATAAATCATGTTTAACTCTTTATTATTGTGTTTGCCTTTCTTTTCCTCTTTCCCTTCCTCCCTTTCTTTTTCTTTCTTTCAAGATAGGCTGTTGCTCTGTCACATAGGCTGGAGTACAGTGGGTGCTATCATAGCTCACCAAAACTTTGAACTTCTAGGCTGAAGTTCCACCTCAGCCTCCTGAGTAGCTGGGACTACAGGTGTGGGCTATCATGCCTGGCCAATGTTTTTGTTTTTTGTGTAGGTGAAGTCTTGCTATGTTGCCCAAGCTGGTCTCAAACTCCTGGCCTCAAGTGGCCCTCCTGCCTCTGCCTCCTAAAATGCTGGGATTATAGGCATGAACCACCATCCAGCCTGTGTTTATTCTTTAGAAAAAGCCAACAGTAATAGCATAGCTTATGTTTGGTTAACAGTTTAGAATTTACCAAGAACCTGAATTCATATTACCTCATTTAATGCCTCCTGCAGTCTTTTGAGGCCATTGTGACTGAAAAAGGGCACATTAACAAGAGAAAAACAGAAGCTTATTAATATGCGCATCTGTATCTGCTTTTCACTTGTCTTCAGCTCAAAATAATCAGTATGCACAGGGGCATATT
>NW_003852408.1:31735052-31812520 GCF_000181295.1 Otolemur garnettii
TATCTTTCAAGGTTGCAGGTTGCTGACATTCATCCTCTTTTTTTTCTTTCTGCTGCAACAGTCTTTACTTCCTATGTGTTCTAGGTTTAGCAGTTTCCTATGACCCAGAGTCCATAGCTCTAGAATGCGTGCCTGTTCTTTAGCTGATATTGGAAGATTGCTATTTCTCAATCATTTCTCAATGCTCTACACTAGCTTCCCATTGGTCTGTGAAGTTCCTTTTATCTTTTTCCTCAAAACTACTTGGTATTTCCTGTTTCTCAACATTAATTCTACCATCCTGTCAAGGTAGGGAATGTCCAGAAAATATGGCTTCTCTGGTTGGAACCATTTCATTTGTAACATCCTTTTGTTCCAAAATATCCGGCTAAGCATCTTCTATATGTATTTTTACAGCAACAAACCCCCAAATTCTTCCATCATGGTATTCTCTTGGGACTTCCATGCCTACATTAACTCCATTTAAAAATTTATCTGGTACATGCTAATCTTTGTGGTGGTCTCTTGTCTGTTTTTCCCCAGATTTTGTGTGGCTTATTTTAGTCACTCTTCATTATTACTCTGTTATTTTTCAGACTCACTGAGGCTTAAACTGAATGACTTTGATTATTAATTCTTAGGGTAAAGAGCGTGATCTTTAAAGTATGCTACGAGCAGCAGAAGCCAATATTAAGATGATAATAGTGATACCTAATACAATGTTTTCCTCTGTTAGACAGATCACAGGTGTACAGCTAATCATTAGCCATGGACTCTTTGCTAGCTGTACGGTTTTCCCAAATTCAAAGTATATTTGAAGACATTTAGCATGTCTTCACAAAACATAGAAACATTAATTTCAAATTAGAACTGATGTGGAATTATAGAAGACTGTGAAGATCTATGAAAACATACAACATTTTTTTCCATATGATCATTTTGTGATCACTGCCTACTCCTTTTCCTAACACCTTGTATTTTGTTATCTTTGTTTAGGTTAATAGCCATTCAGGAAAATGATTTGTACAAAAAGAATGAAAATAAAGACATAAAGGAAAATGTATGCACTACCATCTCATGTCTCTCCCTCTGAGATTTTATGTATGCTCCGCTTCAAAAACCAGTTTAAAAATAAAATGATGAGGGCGGTTGCAATCTGCTTCACTTTATGCAGATTAGGTATGGCCCTCAGGCACCTGCCAAATTGCTAATATGGCCTTCCGTTGGGCCTGATTAGTGTGAACCCAGATCTTTTCCATTAAGACAGAAATGTATTTGCTAGGAATAAGATAACAAGGAATGCAGTATTTTCTCTAGTAACCATGGGTCAGATTATATTAGACAACTTTCTCAGTGTGTTACTCTCAGCACTTAGGATTTTCACCAACTTCACTTGGCTTTTTCCTGACGACATCAAGGTTTCTAGAGACCAGTGAGACTGTGACTTCCCTTTGTACTGCAGCTTCTTTGAGAGATCATTTTCTTCTGCATTTGAAATCCAAAATGCTATTGTTGTTTTTGTAAAACACATTTGCAGGCCTTATATTTGCAAAAGGAAATAAATTATCCAGGATGAATGTTTATACAGGCATACCCACTCTGGGCAATTGAAGTTTTGGATTATTCCAGTAGGCATTTTGAATACTCCCAGGTGAAGCATTAATTATTTCCTGAAAAGATAATAGAGACAACAAATATGGAAATCTGAAGCATCTTGTATGACGCCATTAGAGGACATTTAAAAAAAAATATTGTGATACTAGTGGTTGTATCTTACAGGAATAGAATAAAAGGTTTGTGTGAATTGAGCAGGGACTGGAAGTTCAAAGACACAAAATCAGTCCTTACCTTCAGATTTGGATGCATAAGCAGTTATAGGAAGTAGAGTCAGGTGGTGCCTGTGGCTCTAAGGAGTGGGGTGCTGGTCCTGTACGCCAGAGGTGGTGGGTTCAAAGCCGGCCCCAGCCAAAAACTGCAAAAGAAAAGAAAGTAGAGTCAACTTTGCCAGTTGTTTAAATACAGCCCATGTTGAAAATTGCTGGATATTTAACATAAGCATTAGCTCATATGAAGTCATTTTGTAATTCAGAATTGTTTCTTGCCCATTGAGGGACAAGAAACCCATTTAATAATGGACACATCCTGCAGCATCATGGGATAGACCAGAGAGAAAAATAGCAGTGTGAAGGTCCTTTACATGGGTTGGCTTCACGTGGAATGGCTTATGAATGAGTGAGTAAAAGGTTTTTTTAGGACTTTATTCTGGTTTATTGTAAGCATTTTTACATGTACCACTGCAACCCAATATTTTGTATCATCAAGTAATTTGGTAGCAAGGGCAAGAATTACAAAACTTTTATTTCTTATTTCTGTATTTGGCAAAGTACACATTAAATGTGAAAATTATATGCCACATAGATGTGATTGGGGAAGAAAGTTGTGATCATTTTTGGACTCATATAGTTCTTAGAACATAATCAATTTTCAACACTATTATACAAGCAATTTTTTGAGCTTCTACTAAGTATTATATACCAGGCTAGGGTGTTCAAATGAATGAGGTAGTCTTTGGTTGGTTATGACTGATTTTGAGATATATTCAATTGTGTAAGGACTATAAACTGATAAATAAATGTCCTTGGGCATTTTAACCTATGTTAAGTTTAAGTTACTATGAGCCATGCTGAAAAGTGTCCTATCAGAACTTAAAAATTAATGATTTGCTCTGTTTCTGGTACAAATTAATTTTAATGTGACATTGGATAACTTGGTTAACTATTTTATTCTAGTGTAGCAACATAGCAATAACACAGTAAGTTTAAAAAAAGGCTTGGTGCTGGTAGCTCAGTGGTTAGGGCACCAGCCACATATACCGGGGCTGGTGGGTTCGAACCTGGCCTGGGCCTGCTAAACAACGATGACAACAACAACAAAAAAAATAGCTGGGTATTGTGGCGGGTGTCCGTAGTCCCAGCTACTTGGGAGGCTGAGGCAGGAAAAGCACTTAAACACAAGAGTTTAAGGTTTCTGTGAGCTGTGATGCCAATGCATTCTACCGAGGGTGACATAGTGAGACTCTATCTCAAAAAAAAAAAAAAAGCTTAAAGTAATACCCAATTTCTGGATGGATCATTATAATGTGATCATAATAAAACACTTATTGAACATATAAAAGTGATTAGAGGTAAATTTGAGCCCACTAATGCATCATCAGTATTCAAAAGCTCATCAGTGAACAAAAAATTAGACATGAAGAAAATCAGTCTTCTTGCAGTGAATATTTTCTATGTTGTCTATCCTCCCCACGTATTATAGAATGTATATGTTAAAACATCAGCAAAGGCAGAACAAAATACAGCAGTAACACAAAGTGAGACTAAGTGGACTTTTTTTCCTTCTCATTTAACTTACTGACCAGAGTGATCGGATTTATTTTTGAGATTTATGAGAATTTCCTTCTTAGAAGTGGGAAGTAGATGGTGGTTTGATATTAATTAGAATCGAGTGAAACATCACTAAAGCTATTTTAAGAATGACTGGATTAAAAAATCCTCTTCACACATAAGCCCTTCGGGGCTCCACTGCAGCTTTTTTTCCTCTGATAGAACGCAATATGAATCTACAGTATTAGTTCTCATATGACTCCTGTCATCTTCTCAGCTACCCTAGTTTTTATATTTTGAAGCTCTCAAAAAAAGTAAATCTTACTGACATTTTGAGTTTCTTCATATGTTAGTTATTCCTAGGGAATTAATTAGTATTTATAATTAGATAATTTTAAGATTTCTGTACCTTTCTCCTAATGGTTATTATTATACTTAAATGAATTATGTTTATTTATGTACACAGGTCATTCTAGGGATTTAGTTGGTCATATAGATGTAATGAGAAGAAATTACATATTTTTATGGAGGCATATCAACAATTTATTCTATTTAGTGCAATAGAAATGCAAAATTGATCTGAATGTGTCTTACTTGTCCTGATAATTGTATTATTGCCTTTTAACAACAAAAGGATCTTTGGGAAAGTTACTGTTAGTAATTTTTATGTAAAAAACTCATTAACACAATTATATTTATTCAGGTAGAAGTCCACTAGCAGTCTGTAGGCAGCAGCTTTTGTTATTTTAGTAAGAAGTGCAGTTGGCAGAATGATAGTCAAATAAAAAAAAACATGATTGAGCCATGTTCCCTTTTTTGGTTGATATGAAAGCCATTGTTTTGCTCACCAACTGGCAGACCTTCAATTATCCTGAATTTAGAAGTTGTTTACAAAACTTGAAAAGTTAAAAAAGAAAACCCAAAAAAAAAAAAAATAAAAATGAAACTTCCATGAGAAACACAAAGCTGGGTACTTGCTGTTATGTTTTTAAAAGAGTAGAATTTTAATGATAGAAAAATCAGTCTACCAATTCAACGTTAAATTTATTTACATAGTTTTGAAGGCTTAATGTATTTTAAAAATGACAGTAATCAAAGCCTCAATTATTGGACCTGAAAGGATTTGAGCATCGTTTTAATCTAGACTGTCAGAACCTCAAAGGGCTATCAGGATCATTGCTAAATTTCTGATCGTAGAGTAGATTCCACAAGATTTAGTTTCAAGGCTTTCGCAAGTGGATCTTTTCTCTATGGTTTTATCTGTTGTCTAAAGCACTTCTTGTGCTAGTCTTCCTGGATGTCCAGGCTCCCAAGAACATGTATGGTAGGTCAATTTTCTGTTTGTCTGGGGTTGGCAGGATGCTGGGGCAAAGTCTGGGTAGGGCGCAGAAGGTGAATCTGCAAAGTAGGCTGGTGCAGCTTGTGGGCTATGGCAAAGTGAATCAACCAACCTTCCTCCTCCCCTCCTCTTCTTCTCTTCCCTCTCTTCTTCTCCTTCCTCCCTCCTTCCCTTCCATCCATTCTCTGAGCCTCTGCCATCTGCCAGGTACTATGCTATGTGTGGAACTCATAGTTTAGTGAGGAATAGAGATGTCAGATATTTGTAAGTGCAAAGAATGTCTGGGATCATTTGTAGCAGAGGGCTGTGGGTAAAACGCAGCTCCTGCTGCCATCTTTCAGATTTCGGTCACTCCTAAAGATGGCAAAACGGGGGCTCAAAGAAAGTGAGTGACTGGCCCTAATCCTAGAGATAGGACAACTTTCTAAGCTCATCATCTTTGGACTACGTCAGATGATTTGCTGGGTTAGCCTGTAACATTTTAGAAGATTCAAGTTTTTGCTTTTAAGTAAAGGCAACTTTCCCTTAGGAAATCCTAAAAAATTGCAGTGCTTACCTCTTCTTAACTTACAATTCATGAATGCCAACATATGTTTATATTGCACTTTATAATTTTCTGTGCACTTTAACTCATGTTATTTCATTATAATTACTATCTTGTGAGTTAGGAAACTTATTTTTATTTGTTTTTGGCTTTAAATCTCCATTTTATAAAAGAAAAAATAGGGGCCCAGGGAGGTTAAGGGAGTTGCTCACAGGTGCAGAGCTACAGCAACAGGCTGCAGATCCAATATCAAAATCAAGATCTCTAGATTTCCACCCTACTGCTTTTCCAGAAAAATAGTTTTCTTGTCTATTCCCATCACACACCCCCTGTATTTTAGGCATCTTCATGCTGATAGGGTTGTAGCTAGGGTTGTAAAAACAAGTTAAATTGTCATTCCCCCCCCCATATTGCTGACTCAGCCCATGACAAATCCTTTATACTTAAAAAGAAATATAACACAATTAAAATGCACCCTAGCCCCATATTTTTTCTTACAACCTATAATGTTCCTCTTTCTCTTTTAGTATCCTACTTGACAGTAAAGAGAATTATCTTCTGGTGAGTTGGAAAAAAAGGAATCTGGGAATCTTTTTGTTTCCTTATTCTCTGGAGGAGAATCAGTATATTGATCTCAGTGCTCCAGGTCCTCGTTTTTCCCCCCAGACACCCTGGGCAGTGATTAGCTAACTTGACTTATCATCAGCATGTTTTAGGATTTATCCCTGGAGCTTTGTTTCATAGGCCAGGATGGGGCTCATAACTGCTCCAGGAATGACCTTGGAAAGCATTTACTTCATCTGACTCCTCCGAACGGCACAATCCTGGGAAAAAGTTTCCATTTCTGGCTGTCACCTGTCTTCTAGATCATCTTTTGGTCCACCTGCCACAGGATAACTAGATATCCCATTTGGTGTAGTCTCTGAGTCTCTCCCACAGTTCAATTGTCTATTGGTTCATGTGGCATTTTTCTGACACGGCTGAATATTTTAGGGGGCTCGAATAGGCTATTTGTCATTATTCATCACCAGATGCATTGTGACTACAAATCTACCTTTTATTCAATTCAAGAAACATTTGACAACTGAGAGAGGCACCTTCTATGTACTGGATCCTTGGTTTCTTTTATAACCAAACAGTACTGGCATATTTTAAAGTTTCATTTGCAGCCTTTAAATATTACATTTCCAAAAAATGTAGATAAGGAACTGTCAGGACATCTTCGAATGTAAAATATCTAAAACTTGGAAACCATATCCACTAACTATTAGTTTAATAATAGGGTATGCATGGAAGTATACCTGATACATACATGTATGAGTGTTGCTGAGCACAGATTGTGCCATACCTGCCTCCACAGCTCACAGGTCCTTAGAAATAACTGTGAAATGAGGTTCGTGGGAGCATGAATAGAAGAGTACAACATCAATGAGTGTACTTTTGCTTTCATCATTTACGGCAGGAGTTTCTTTGAGAATTTTCATGCTACCAAAATATTGTTCTTAAGGCATTATGTAACCTTAAATTATAGGAAACAGAGTATGTCTGAAGGACAGTTCTGGAATATATGATTAGGAGTATATAGTTGATACTCCAGGGGAGCTGAGCTGGTGACAGAGTACCTGGAAAATCAGGTCTTCAGGAAAACCTATTGTAACACTTTAGTTTTCATCTATAAAGAATACATGTAATGAATTAGGATGGGAAATATGTGAGGCAACTGTATTTTTAGCTCTTCAGTGGAGACCTTTTACTCTAGAGGATGTAGAAACGTGGCCTTAAATTATGAACAGCATCTGCTAGAATGTAGCAAAGTATGCTTCCCCCATCCCTGTGTTTTTGATTGTTGAAGATACTTTGGGAGGGGCAAATGTTAGAGGTAAATCTCTTAATGCAGATGTATTTCTGAATAGAAAGGAGGGGAAAAAGAGAGAAGCTTGTTTGCGTTACCTGCCAAAATTAGTCTTTTAATTTAAAACTCTTTTAGATAATGATTAAACTTAGAACAATAATAAGAAAATATATACCAGATGAAATAATTTTTAACCAGTGACAGAGGTTTAGAATTGATTCCAAGTAATTTCTCACAACACTTTTCTTTCTCATTTGGCCTATTCCTCCATGTAATGGTTTTAAATGGCACCCTTATGAAATAAATAACTAAACACCAACCATATTTTTTTCATATCCTGACCAATATTTTGGCTGTTTTTCAGAAGAATTGGAATTTTGAAAATTAAATAAAGGTTTCTAAAATACTAACTTCGGAAAGTTTTATTTAATTTGTGGAATAATTTTGTTCTTTCTCTCTCTTTCTCCCCCCTTTTCCCCCAGTAAGGTCTTTATTAATTTAGTCTAGTTACTTAGTGCTTATATTAAATAATCTAAGTCAGAGTTGTAACATAACATTTCCCAAATGTGAAGCAGCATCTATTACATGAGACAAAATCTTTATGCCACAAAATGTAAAAGCGATGTATAGAATTACAAGACACCAAATGGTACTATGTACACATATATTTTTTAAATAAAACATTACTGTAGTGTAAGAGGGTAGTTAACTTGAAACAAGGGTAACAGAGAGCTGTATATTATTACAGTTGATTCAGAATGCACTCTGAAATTAATTTGTTTTTAAAATTCTAATCTTCTTGATAATAATTTCCCCTGAACGATACACATAGGTTTTAAAAATAAAAATATCCTAAAAGAGTTAAAAACAACTTTGTTTGTGCTTATCCATGACAGACATCTGAATTGTTGCCGTAAAGAAGCTATCTGTGGAGAAGGAAACATTGTACTTAGTATATGTGTGTATGTGGGTGCATGCACACACGTACACCTCTGTTGACGTCTAGATAAATTTATATAACAGGATGGCTTCAGCATTTATACTGAATCATTGAATTATTTATTTTTTGTCTGGTGTGTCCTTTTGTATTGTTATGAATGCAGGATTAGGTACACTGTAGGCTTCCAGACAAGTATGTTGTGAGGTTTCATTAATTTGTGTAAATTATAAAAGGTACTTGAGTAATTTAAGATGCCCAAAGAATGATACTTCATTTTACATTTATTTTACCCCAATGCACGCCATTTGAAATAGATAGGGAGTGTCTTTAAAATCGAAGAAGAAGAGTTTGGTTTATTTCAGTGAGTTGTATTGAGGTACTGCTAAGCTATACATTGAAAAGGGAAATGTGTGTACTTCAAAAACCATTTCTGTTTTGCCTGTTTTCCATCTTTCCTTATTGAAAAAGTCATTCCCTCCACAGATTTAGCAATAATAACAACAATTTATGCCTTTTCACTGAAACAAGTTGATGATATACCACAGTCAGGCCACAGGTTAGAAACACAAGCTGAGTTATTATATACTGCTGGATAGTGATTTTCTGTGAACTGATTTATGGATAAATAATTCTATGTTCTTATTATATAGTACAGACAGCTTTTAATTTCTTTAACAAAGCATAGCTGAACAACAGAAAATTACATGCTATAGCATAAGGACAAGACCACTCCAAGGAGGATAAACAGATGCAATCAATGTCATGAGTTCTCCTATTTTTACAAGAAGCCTCATCAGCAGTTGGTGTGTTGTGGAAATAATACTGAGAAGCAGAAGCCCCAAGGCTCAGTTATTCTGAGGCTGGGGTTTTTATTGACACTCTTTTGTTGAACTCTTTTCCAGGGAGTTATGAGATATATAAACCCCAGCCTTTGGATATTAAAGCTAATGTCTCATTTTTTTCCCAGGCTGACTTTTCACTTTGCTTTTAAAATTAATGTTAAAATGCACCTGGAATAAAAGAAAATTATCCTTCGAGTTGCATTATAATACTGCTGATATCTTGCTGGGTTGCATATATCTGTTACACGGATTGATTAGCATGCTTTATTCTGAAGTATACCCAATATCTATGTAGTTTATCAACATCTAACTACATGTCATTACAAACTGTGAGAACTGTTCTCAGGTATAGGTGATCTGTTATAGGCCTTTATGAAGCAAATATTTCTCATATTTGAGGGTTGGAGGTAAAAGCTATCATCTTGGGGTTTTTTTTAGAAGTAGTTTCACTTAGCCATGTGTTTAGCAGTAATAAGCTTCTCTGCTCAAGTGTGAGCTCCATAATTATAGAGACAGTGTGTGTTGGATAATCTTTGCATCCTAGTGACGTATGCTGGTGACACACATGAAAAATTCATTTAATGAATGAGTAACTTATGCTTAATACAAACTCTTCTAATGTTCTATTGATTATATTATATTGTTGCTACAGTTTATTTTATCCCTAGAAGTGATTGACTTTCTAAAAACATGAATCAAATATTGATCATTTATAATGCATATTATCACACTCTTGTTTTTTACATAATTACAGGCAACACTAAAGATATAAATTATCCTTTTGTCGAGAAGAATATGTGGTTTCTTTGAGGTAGATTATATACTGATAAAGATTCAAAAAACATGAACACAAACTGTTGGTATTTCTTTTTGTGAAATGTCAACTCTCTGACTCTGGCAGAATTCTGCATTGAGAGAGAAAAAAACTGGTTTCCATTATTGTATCTTTTTAATTTTAGACAAAAATTGCCTCCATTCCATACCTAATTTTATGTCACTAATGGGAAATTTACCTACAATTGCATTTTGTTATTTGGTCTGAACACATTACACAATGAGTGAATTGGTGCTCTATATTTTAGTGAACAGTTTTGTCTGGATATAAACAGTTTTATTTATATTGTGCTCAATTCAATCATGTTAACATTTGTATGAATTTCAGCCCCAAAATAAATGCCCGTAATTTGTGACTCAGAGACCTTGAAACTGCATCTGTAATAGTCTTCAACACCAGACATTTTCTAAATGTTCGCAGATGATAAATTCCTTGGAAATAATAAAGATGATTTGAGAAACAATGTTTATGTACGAAATGGCACTTTGTGGGAAACTACTTTTTCCAGAGATATCCCAAGTGTAGCCAGCTCTTTAGTCCTCCGGGCTTGTCACCTGTTTATTCATTTGTTCCTTTGTTTAACATTAAATGTCAAACCCCGCCTGATGTGTGGCTGTGGATGAGCAATGGCCCTCCTCTCCAGGGGCCCATTGTGTGGTAGAGCACTGGCAAATGGGCACATCCCCAGGGCAGCAGTAACAGAGCTGAGTAGAAAGGATATTGGTCCAGTAGTTGAAAAATCTTACAAAATCTAATACCCAGGTTCTAATTTTGCCAGTCACCCACTGCTGTTCTTGAAAAGTCACCAGGCTAAAAATTCTTAATGATATCAGCTTTAATTCTTTCATGAGAAAGAATTCATGTAGAAGACCCCATTGGCAATTGCAGCAACAGCAAAAATAAATAAATGGGACCTGATCAAGTTAAAAAGCTTCTAATGATCAACAAAGCAAATAGACAACCTTCAGAATGGGAGAAGATACTCACATGTTATCAGTCAGATAAAGGGCTAGTGACCAGAATATATAAAGAACTGGAGCAAATCAACAAGAAAAGAGCAAATAGTCCCATCAACCCATGGGCAAGTGACAGGAACAGAACATTTTTCCCAAGAAAAAGACAAATCGCCAAAAAGGACATGAAAAAAGTGCTTTTCATCCCTAATCATCAGAAATGCAAATCAAAATCTTCTTGAGATATTGCCTAACATCAGAGAGACTAACCCATTATCACAAGGTCCCCAGGCTGCAGATTTTGGCATGGGTATGGAGAGAGGGGCACACTGATGCACTGCTGGTGGGATTGCAAACTCGTACAGCCTTTTTGGAGAGAAGTATGGAGAATCTTTAAAGAACTAAAAGTAGACCTCCCATTTGACCCCACAGTCCCATTACTAGCTATCAACCCAGAAGAAATAAAATCATTTTACCATAAGGTCATTTGTACTCAAATGTTTATAGCAGCTCAATTCACAATCAGCAAGATGTGGAAACAACCCAAGTGCCTATCAACCCATGAATGGATCATTAAACTGTGGTATATGTATACCATGGAATACTATTAACCCATATTTGTATTTACCAGGATGGACTTGGAAAACATTCTCTTAAGTAAAGTATCTCAAAAATGGAAAAGCAAGCATCCCATGTACTTGGTACTAATCTGAAAATAGTAGTAGACCAACACAATAGGAAAACACAATTATATTTCAAGATAGGGTGTAGGAGGAGGGGGATCAATTAGTTCCCATTTGTCGAGTACAATGTGGGGGGTATATACGGCACACAACTTGAGAACTCAACTACAACTCAACTTTGGACTTTACCTTACAAATGCAAATAATGTAACCTAATCATGTCTACCTCTTCTTAAAACCCATGATAAAAATAACAGTTATATCCTTTAATCTTCAGCTCACACCCAGGTAGAATTTTGACTCCCTGCTTACTTCATAAGGACGAACTAATGGTTTTGTAAAACACTTTGCCAACAAAGTGATATTAACAAAAAGGGATACTGTGATAAGATGTTTTGTGTAAGATGCATAAACCAACAAAAAATATTTATTGTGCAACTTTGTTTAGAAAGAATTATTTTGGGTGGGCTGATCAGGGTTGGACTTATTTCCAGGGGAAATTTTGAGGAATGTATTAGATTTTTAGAAGTAAACATTGGGGATCCATACTCTAAGAAAGAGCAAGAGTGAGAGTTTGATGTTCAGAGAAGAAAAGGGGCTTGCCGTGTACTGAGCATCCACTGTGTGTCTGGCTGGAGTCAGGGTGTGTGTGCTAAGAGTAGACCTCTATGTGACTCCACAACCCCATTACTAGGTATCTACCCAGAAGACAAAATAGCATTTTACCAAAGGACATTTGCACTTGAATGCTTCTATCAGCTAATACTATCTAAATTAATCATTTTCTATTCTCATTTCTTAGATTGGGGCTACAAACCTACTCATGAGCGTCAGAAATAACATCAGTATACTAAAATTATGCCGTTGTTATTGTTTCCCTAATATACTATTGTATATAGTATTGGGATACTATATACCCCAAAGGCATGTGGCCTAGTCTTCCTTCTTTGTCTTTCTTCACTACATTGTAGCATTTGGTGGGAGCTGTGTCCCTCCTTAGAAGCCAGGAAGAGGCTATTATGGTTAGAATTAGATACACCCGCCTGAATAATTTTAGTTCTTTTTTTTCCCCTTAGAATTTCTTGTACTTTTAATCCACCTGTATTCCAGTGTAGGTTTGAGCAACCCAAACCTGAAAGTCTGAAATGCTCCAAAATCTGAGACTTTTTGAGTGCTGACATGATACTCAGAGGAAATGCTCATTGAAACATTTGAAATTTCAGAAGTAAGTTAGAAATCCAAAACACTTCTAGTTCTTCAAGCATTTCAGATAAGGGATACTTAATCTGTGTAGGTTAGTCTCTTAAAGCTTTGTGTTGATGGTGTTAAGCCTATACTCAGAATCTTGTGGGGATCTATTTTCCCCTTACTTTCTTACTGAGGACTTACTATGTGGCAATCCAGTGCTAAAGACTCATTCTCATTAAAAACCTCTTAATGACCCTAAAGAGTAGGTATTTTTATTATCCCCGTTTTACAGATAGTGAAACTGATCCTTGGAGTGATGGAACAACTTGCCTAAAGCTTTAAAGCTGACAAGCAGAGGAGGCTGGACATAAATTCACCTGATTCCAGTTCTTCTGACTCATACAGTATGCTACTGACTCGGGCATTCATGGCCCTCCAAAACTCATAACCAAGCTTCTTTCTACTCTTTTCATCTCTTGTGTCACGTATGTGAGCCAGTATGATTAGCAGGATGACAAGAAGAGTGAGAGCATTGTCGTGGAAGTGCATCTGAACTCTCCCACCTGCTAGTGATGTTACCTTGGCTGCTCAAGAGAAACCAACCCTCCATTTCCTTGAGCAAAAAGTTGAAACTAGATATCCATAGGTAGAGGACAGATGGGGAAATTGGAGGTACACTTATAGGAGGTTGGGTGAGGCAAAAAATAAGAGACTGGGAGAACAGAGAGATTGTTGTAGTTTTTCGTGTGTTTTAAAGTAGAGGTGATGTGAACCTACTAATAGGCAAAAGTAAAGGAGCCCCTGAGGAGCAAGGAGGGAAGAGCTGAATGAGGGCACAGATGAGCCCTGCTGATGGACAGGCCTCCTGTGTGCTTTAAAATAAACGAGGGCCTTTTACAGGCACATGACCCAAATCAGGCAGCTAAGGAGGTCATAAAAAATTGCTTGTGTCAATATTTTTTGAAATCAACTATGTCTTCCCTTTAAGAAGCATTAAAAAGGTCTTTAAAGAATGACTAAACAATTGTTGAGATCAAATTATATACAGGCTCTGTACTAAGGGTTTTACATTTAATCTGCACTATATATATATTATTATAAAATTATTATTTTTTAAAAAATAAAATCAGTACTCTTACTGTTCCAAATTACAGATGAGACGATTGAGGTGTGGAGAAATTAAGTAACTTGCTAGGGTTACATAATTAGCAGGCGTAGTCGCCAGGATGTGAATAGAAGCAATTTGACTTGGAGGCCTGCATTCTTAGTCACTGTGGTATACTGCTTCCCAGTCTGATTTCCTCAATTAACGCTTGACTACAATTCCAAGTAATATTTTTGTCTATTTTATATCAGGGGAAGAGGACTGTTCTAAGGAACATATTTCTAGGGGGGATTAAAATAGTACTTTAGGTGGAGACCCTGTTTGAAGAAAAGGCCTGTTTAAAAGATTTACTCCAAGTTTCTACCTGGCTAGAGGAGAGTGGCCTTTGGGAAATAGCCTAAAAGCCATGATAAATAGTTGGGCAAAGAACAAGACTTCTAGGACCCTGCAGGTTAATTGGTCAATATGGTGCAAAAAAGTAAATTAGCATGTACCACCTCCCATTGCCTGAGAAAATAGCACGTGTCAACAGCTCTCTTCTAAGATGTAGAAACTAACCTGTAGCAGCTGCTCTGTATGGTGGTATTAAGTGTTGTGAAAACACCTGTGTGTGTCTAATTCCAGCCCAAACAAGTCTCCTTCCGGCTCATCAAGGTGGGGAGAGAATTTACCTAAGTGGAGATTACTGTTTCCAGTAGAGTGATATGTCTGTTTCTTCCTGTAGAGATTCCTCTCCCTGTATTTTTTTTTAATTGAGTTATAATTTGCATACAATAAAATGTATTCTTATTAAGTGTTTGGTGGGATTAATTTTGACAGTTTTTATACCCACGCAAATACCAGTCCAAACAAGAAACACTAGCCAGTGCCCCCTCCTATCCCTCTGACTTTTGTCCCCATGAATTAGTCTTACCTGTGCTTGTATTTCGTCTAACTGAAATCCTACAACTATATCCTGTTATGTCTGGCTGCATTGTGGTTATTAGCACAACAGAACACTTCTGAACAATAAAAGGAATGAACAACTGACATGTACGATGTGGATGAATCTCCTGTAGAGTTGTGCATTGAAGTTTTTAGGATTTATTTTCTTCATATTGCCTTCATGTTCTTGGTAACCAAAAAGACCCCAAAACCCTGCTGCTTCTACTTGTTCATCATTAGTGCACAACCACTGACTTCATTTCCCTCACCTAGTCCCTTAGGGTAAATCACGCCTTTAGAACACAGTCAGTTTATACTCAACTTATGGGTGATCATGATAATGACTTCTGAAAGGAGTTTAAAATTGGGGAATGACTTTTAAAAAAGGAAATATGTTAGACATGTCACATGGTTATCTTTTTAGTACTTGGAAATGTCAGGAGCAAAAGCAGCAAGAAAACAGACCCAGCCTCCTAAGAGTGGCTGTCCAGTGGGCCTGGATGTTCATTTCAGGACTACTACACGCCGCGTGCTGTGCACTTTTCATTGTCATGAGAGAGAATGTTAAGAAAACTATCCCCGCAAGAAAACAGCTTTTCTTGGCAAGTGAAATATGACTTAAGGAGCCAGAACTGGAGACATACGGTACTATGAATGAGAGCTGTGTTACTTTATTGGATCTGAGTCCAGGCACTATTTATACTGCAGCATATTCAGCACCAGATTGTTAAATCTTAATACTGAAACAGTGCATCATTTTAATATTTTTGTTCTGTTTATTCCCTGTTTTCAAGCATTATGTCAAGCATTGCGCATTCATTTGTTTCATCTTGGACAGGACGTGCCCTGACCAAAGAGTTCATTTTTTATTTTTGGAACTTTGCCCCATACCTGTGAAGAAGCATCTCTTTGTGAAGCTTTTAAAAGTTTACTTGGGCCTAAAGATGTTTTCTCTCTTTGATGATAAGAAAGTTTTTTTTTTTAAATAAAGAACAATGTAATTAGACTCACCTGTATTGTGAAAAATAAAATAAAAATGCTGTTTTTCTTTTATCACTAAGACATAACAGCATTTTATGAGTGACAATTTCTGACATCCTGGGGACCATTGGATTTTTCATAGCTTTATAAATAAAATTTTTGTTACCCTGTGTCATTTGTGAAATAGATTTCTCTATTTTTCTTCATCAATGTTATGCATGCCCTATGTACCAGATAAGATGGGCCTATTTTAGGAATGTTAGCATTTTCACCATATGGTGCTGAAGCCCATCCCATGATTCTTCCTTTAACAAGGGTTTTCCTAAAATCACTGCTCTACTTAGCCCAAGTTCAACCAGGATTTTTACTCTTTCTCCATTGTCATGCACATTTATAATATGCAGCTGCGAGAGAGTGCTATTGTCACTCTAAAAAGAGCTGAGGAATTGCAAAAAAGAAAGTCAAAGTTAAAGGCATCTTTGCTATTTCTGATCTGTGGTCAGTCACGGTGCTATTGCATTTGGCCCAGAAAGCAGCCCCTCTGCCTGGCGAGACACGGATATGGAAGTGAACTCTAACTGCTTCATCAGCTCCAAATGCTGTTCGCACTGGGAATCACACCACAGGCAGGATGTAACTGTGTGCTGAGCCCACACACAGGAATTTTCTCGTACAATTCAAAACCGAATCTTATATTTACTTAAGCCTTACTTTTTTTTTTTTTGTCTATGAAATCAGCAGTCCTGTATATTTAGCATCAGTCTTAAGTTAGAATGTGAAATAAGACTTTGGGGGAAGGAAGTATCCGTATGGTTTTCTAAGTAATTTAAGAAACAGGAAAACATAAAAGAATTGATTGTCTGTGATTAAACCTCATCCTTTCATTCTTGTCTTCCTGTATAGTTAACTCAATTGTCAGCCAGAAAGAAATAGCTTATTGCACGGGGTTATAAAATATCTGTGTGGGCCTTGAATGTTGACGATTGAATGACCTTCTTAACATTGAACAAACAACAGGAAGGTTTAATAAATAGCAGATATGTGTTTATTATGTTTTTCTTCCCTGTGCAGGAATAATCAAGCTGGGAAGGTGGAACCCTCTCCCCCTCAGTTATGTGACAGATGCCCCTGACGCAACAGTGGCTGACATGCTACAAGATGTCTATCATGTTGTGACGTTGAAAATCCAATTACAAAGGTGGGTATTTCTGAACATCTGCCTTTCCTTACTCTTGAAGCTCCTCTGTTGATCACAGATTCACAACAGGGATCGGCACATCCTGTCTTCCTTGATTTCTAGATGTTGGAGGAGATGGAAAAAAGGAGGAGAGAGGGGAGGGAAGGGAGCACTTCACCTGGCATCTTTATAGTCCACATTCCAACTGTTTTATGCTTTGTTTTCAGAAGCAGTGAAGTGGTAACCTAGGGGCAGCTTGATAAATCATTAAAAATCTGTAGCCCTTAAAGGGGAACTTTCCACAGCCCCTTATTCATGGGTCCCCTAGGCCCTGCTAAATGCAGAGGATGTAGTATTTGAAGAGTAAACACCTCTGCTGTCCTCAGGCATGTATTGTGAGGGATGAATTCTGTTCCTCTACCAGGTTTACCAAAATGCACTGGCACTGGAGACCTTTTCCTTCCCTTTTCACTGGCTACCTCAGAGAAATATACTCTGTGGCTGCAAAGATCCTGGGGATGGTTTCTTTTCTTCTTCTCCTTCTTCTTCTACTTCTTTTTTGTTGTTGTTGTTGTTGTTTGTTCCAGATATAGCATCCAGAACAAGATATGCCTCCAAATAAAATCTAGAGGTTCTTTGCAAGGTTTTATTGCAAAGTGCCTGCTAGTTGTGATTTAAGGAGCCTTATCATTTAGTGTAATGGTTTTGAGTTTTCCCTTTTGGGAAAATTTATACTTCAGCAGGGACTCAACAGCCCTTTCCTTGCCGAGGCATGCTTGGGTGTCTTATCTTAAAAGTTACTTGTTGAGTTAGGAAAGTAAAATCTCTGAATTGTTCTATGAGGATGAAAGGCAGGCCTTCAAACTGCCAATCTGATGGAAGGATTGTTTACATTTAACCTTAGGAATACCCAATAATTAAATTGGTTTTAGGGAAGTTCATAATTACACATAATTGCATTTCCATTAGTACATTGGAAAAATCGAATGTTTTTTTAAAAAATAGCATTTCTTTATATCCAAAGTGACTATTTTTCTTAGACTAGTGTGATAACTAACCTGTAAGTTAAATAGATCCTGTAATAAAGTTGCTAGAAAAGCAGTTTTGCTCCCCTTCCCTCATTTCGGGCCCACTTTAGACCCTGTTCTTCAGCAGTTCTAAAGTTGGCACAGGACATGGGAGTGACCGCTGCCTTCATACCATCTGCTGCCAGGGGCCTTGACTGAGGTTTTCATGTTGTTCATTCTCGCTCTGTTTTGCAGTTGCTCGAAGTTGGAAGACTTGCCTGCGGAGCAGTGGAACCATGCCACAGTCCGCAATGCCTTAAAGGAACTGCTCAAAGAGATGAACCAGAGCACACTAGCCAAAGAATGCCCTCTCTCCCAGGTCAGTATCTCTAGATGGGGTCTGGGAAACAGAAAGCCACTGGTGGGCTGTGTAGTGGGGGGCCACTGTCTCCTCTGTCTTTTATTTATAGAGTCACAGTGCATTTAAGATATAGACAATCTGAAAATGCTATTGCTTTTGGTTGTAGAGTAGAAATATCACTTACTGAGAGCTTTGATGTAAGAGGTGAGTATTAAAATATTTTATGTACACAATCATTAACTTCCCACATATGTTATTAGAGGTAGGGGTCAGTGTCTCCATTTTATAGGTCAAGAAATAGGGGTTCAGAGAAGCCCTTAAACCCCCTCTATAAGCTTACTAGCTGATTAAATGGTAGGTTGAGACCCTACTTCAGACCTCACCTTAAAACCTGATGCATATTATTGATTTTATTTGGTCAACAGGATGAGTCAGCCATGATTAACCCATCTTTTCATGATTTATTGAGCCTTTTGTCTGTTTGGTGGAGAGAGATGACCTTTACATCATATACATATGTAAAGGTTTTGTAGTGAGTTTGGCACATAAAAATGCATCATGAGAAAAGGCGATATTCCATTTTTAGTGAACTGATCATAAACTAAAACAAGCCACAAAAATAAGAGATTGAGAGGATCAAAGGAAACAGTGGAAGGAAATGTTGTATTTTTCATTTGTGTCCATAGGCTAAGATACTACTTTTTCTAACGATGAGATAGTATTTTGTCTGTGGTGGCTTAAAACTCTTGTGAAAATGAACGCAGATTGACATGATCTAAACTAGAGGTGTCCAATTTGTGGCCCCTGGGCCACATGCTGAGTTTGTGAGAATTTTTTTTGTTATAGGTGGTGTTAGATATCACAAAAAGTAGAAAAGCATACACAGACATTTTTTTTTGCCAATCAGCTCTCATTAGTGCTTGTGCACTTAATGTGTGGCTCATGACAACTCTTACTCTTCCAATGTATGGCAGAGAAAAAAAGCTTTGAATGGAATTCATTTCCTAGTGTGAGGTGCTACAGTTGATGTAAAGCAATGGGCTATTTACACGTCTGTTAAATTCAGGGAAAGATGATGGAAAGTCTAGAAATTTGGTGTGCCATGTGCCAGAGTAGTAGAGCCTCAGGGAGTAGAAAGGCTAGTGATTGAGAGCGTGTATTCTGGAATCAGATAGCTCTGGATGCATGTCCTGGTTGACAAGCATCTATAACCTCACCTTTTATGAGCCTGTTTTTCTGAAAATAAAACTGGAATAGTAATGGTTCTTAGTCATATAAGGAGGATTAAATGAGATAAACCACATAAAATGTTTGGCCTAGTGCCTGGCATGCAATGATGTTCCATAAACAGTAAACTATTATTATTGAGACATGATATTGGTGATGTGGGCTGAATATTTTTTGTGTTTGTCTTTAACAGTGGTTTTGAATTTAGTGTATCTAAAGTAAAGCATACTATTAATATTTGTGCTTCCAAAATCAAGAAGGCATGCCCCCAAGTGTTGGATAGCTAGATACCCAGGGACACTATTCTGGTCTTATGTTTAGAGCTGTTCATACTTACCTGTAGGTATGTATGTAGGTGCTAAAGGCTTATTGCTAAGATTGTGATTTATTCCAGAGAGGCTGCGTATGAAGTTATGCAAATAAATATTTTTATTATTCTGGTGATACAGAGGAAGTGGATAAAGAACAACTTAGGAAAAAACTTTCAATCATTTGCCCTGAATTTCACAACTATTCACAATTAATTACCTCTTAGATTCACTCAAAAATCAGAATAGGCTTTGCTTAGAAGTGGGCAAGCCTTTAACTTGATATCAACAATTCAGAATTTTATCAAGGAGTTTTGAGGTGTATAGAAATTTATACTATAGAGTTATGGCTACTTTGTGTGGTTTTAACTATAAATGCGAGTAGAGAGGCAGTGAGAGGGGAAGGAATCCACACCAGGGGCTTAGAGCTCTGAGTCCTCATAAATAGCAGGATATGTGATTTAGGCATGTCCATCCTCTTCTCAGAGCCTTGTTAAACTTGTCTCTAAACTGGGCATGATTGTATCTGCTTCTTTCACATAATTTACAGGGTTGCCTTGAGATTCAAATGAGATCATCTTAATCCCACCATAAAAAACCCTTTTTCCCCCTCATTATTTACCCATCTAGTTGTCCATCCTAAAATGTCCTTCTCTCTTACTATTCTCTGTTAGCTTATGGATTCCACCACCTTTTTATCTAAAACTGCTCTCCCTTGGGCCACTGCCTTGTTCGTACTTCCCGTTACTCCTCATCTAAAATATTTCAGGTCTTCCTGCCTCACGCCTTTCTGCCCCCATCTGATTCTTGAGCCCCAGTATTGCCCCATTTCCGTGTCTGTAAGCTTCCAGTGACTACCCCCACCCAGCCCACAGGCAGTACAAACTCCAAGGCACAGCCCTAAGAACCATCAAGATGACACTGTTCACACTTATCTCCCACCTTCCTCCGTCTTCCTGCACTCAACCTGTGCTCTAAACATGTGAAGTTAATTTATTGTAGAACACTTGCCTTTCTCTAACTTTATCAAAGTATCTGAGAGTGAGAGATGGAAGATACCTATTTGGCTGGTATTGTGTTACGAATCTAACCAAAATTTTCCTGTGTTATCTTAAAAAATTAATGCAGGCTGGTGCCTGTGGCTCAAAGGAGTAGGGCGCTGGCCCCATATGCCGGAGGTGGTGGGTTCAAACCCAGCCCTGGCCAAAAACTGCAAAAATAAATAAGTAAATAAATAAATAATACAAAGTTTATATTCTGTTTCATATACCTGTATTTTGAATATTTCTTAAATGCCATAAATATCACTTTGCCTGCTACATTATTAATCTCTTTCTATCTATGTAAGACTGGCCTTCCAGGGAGATGCACCTTGTTAAGCTGTGGCTTTGGAAGCCCCTGCACACAATGCTAGTGACCCTAGAGTCCTTCATTTTGACACACACTTGCTTTTACTTATGGGATTTCTCCTGGCTAGAATGCACTGCTCTCTTCTGCTTGATGAAATCATCTTTCAGATTCCAGCAGGAAAGTCACCGCTGAAGTGCCTGGCTTCCTGATTGAAGTAGTTGTTGCTTCTGCTCTTACTAGCCTTTTGTACACACCCCATCACAGCACTTATCTCAGCCTATTGTCATTTTTATCTGCCAATTACCATCATTTGATGGACTGTCTACAACAACAGAGGCCATTTCTTATTTATCTTTGTATCCTCAGCATTCATTGCAATGTGTACCTTGTCTGTATTTGTTACTCTAATGTAGGAGTTCTCAGCCTTGGCCCTATTAACCTTTGACAAGATAATTCTTTGTAGCAGGGGGCTGTCCTCTGTATTGTAAGATGTGTAATAGCATCTCTGTCCTTTACCCGCTGGATGCTGGCAGCATGCCACCAGTAGTTGTCACAACCAAAACGTCTCCAGACATTAGCAGATGTCCCATGAGGGGAGCAGTATCATTTTTACTTGAGAACTTCCACTCTGATGTGTTTAATGAATCAAGTAAAAAAGGTTTTAGAAAGTTTTATCATTATTGTAGTATTCTTAGCAGCCCCCAAATGCTTTAAACTAGAAACAATGAATACAGTAATTTAGTAGTTGATGCTCAGCACGTTTCAGTCAAATAGGGGCTTAGTTCTATTGTTCAGATTTGGGTGAGATTGCCTTAGGCTTCTTTTGTGTTGTGTGATGATGGAACATCTCACTGGAGTATTTCTCAGTCAGCATGGACATGGAATGTGGGTTCTGGCATTAATCCTTAAATGTTCCAGATGATTCACTTAAATTGCATAGCTAGATTGCATTTCAGCATGAAAATAAGCTTACCCATTTTGTTGGTGGTTGTCATTGAATAGTTGTATACAGAAGTTCAGCCTATAGAATGTGAAAAGGAACGTACTTCTGCTCTATGCAAGGTGAAACAGTAATTCAACAGCGTGATTCCACCAGCATTCCTGGAGTCTTGATTCATGTCTAGCACTTGGTACTGGACTGGTCGAGATGAGAGAGGGTGGAGGTGAGAGAAAGATTAAAAATCTTTCAATATAGGAAGAAGAGAGTGGAGTATCCAGTTATTGCTCACCTACATTTGAAGGGTTATTGGACTTTAGAAATAGACTCAGCTCATAAGTAAAGATCCCTGTTTTTGTATGGATAGTACATATTTTCTTGAATATCCCAGTGATCTAGAGTGCAAAAGAGCAGACTTGAAGGCAGAAGAAAAATGTGGAGAACTCCATAAAAGGGCAACAATTGTAGCCTGAGGTCTATATATTTAAAGAAGAGGAAAGTTATGATTTACCCATTCTCTGTCTGGCCAGCTGCTTGGAAAGTATAGGTTGTGTCTGAGAAGTTATTTTTGATTTCACCTTTCAGAGTGTTAAGTGCCGACAGCGTCTTCCTTTTCCTCTGTTGTCTGTGACTAACCACTTCTAACCTCTTCTTTCAGCCACAGGCTTTCCCAAGCATCCTAAATTCCAGATTTTCAGCATAGGTCTTTCTTATTAAATGGTCTTCTCCATTTGTTACAGTGTGAAGAAATTATGAACACATCTTTCTGTAGCTTATTTATTCTTACTTGAGGAAGAGTTAAATGATGGCAGAACCGCAGGTCCTCAGGGTTTTGATCCATTTAAATAAGTAGAGCTGTTAGTACCTGTCTTGTCCATCTGGTCAGTGCTCATGCTGACCAAACAGGATGGCTAGAGAGATCATCTTAACTGAAAATTACGATGAATGAACAAGTAATTTACAAATGCACACACCTTCCAATGTGTTTCTATCCTCCACAATATGTTCTCTGTGACTCTAGATATATTTAAAAACTTTTTTTGTGTAGTAAAATATAAGTAATACAAAGTTTACCCTTGCAATCACTTCTGAGTTTACAAATAAATAGCATTAATTACATTTGCAATGTTGTACCACCATCACCCTAGCTACTTTTAAAACTTTTTTATTACCCCAAACAGAAAGCCTATAACCTGTAAGCAATAATTCCCTATTTCTCTCTCCCCACATTCACTGGTAACTCTATTCTGTGTTCTGTCTCTGTGAGTTTGCTTTTTCTAGATATCTCATATACGTGGAATCATGTAATATTTGTTCTTTTGTGCTGTCTTATTTCACTCAGTATATAGGTATGTTTTTAAAGCTTTGTCCCATGCTTCCAGGTGAGATTTTGTTATCAAATATTTGAAGGATGAAATGACTTACAAAAGTTACTGAACTGCAAAGATGTTACTAGATTTCTAGTGTGATAGTGGTAAAAGCGTTTATACACTCTACCTTTAGAATTAGACTGTTGGATAATTATTTCCATCATCTTAAGCAAGCCTCATCCACTTAGGGATCATTAGAGTACCTAATTTTTATGTACAGTATATAGTCCAAAATAATTGTACAGTAAACTCAAGCAGCTATTTGGATCAGTAGAAAACAATGAATTGAGCATTGCTCATCTATAGTCAAGGGGCTGATCAACTGCATGGATCAGTATTGTGATAACTAGTTGCCACCTGTCCGTTTTATTTAATCTGAAGTTCACATATACACTGAGGATGCATCCTGTCTCATGTTAACCAGTTGCCAACTGTCCATTTTAGTTACTTTCATGTGACCTTGTTTCAGTCTGTGGCTCCACCTCATGAACTCATATTGAAGAAGGCTCAGAAATGAAAGCTTGAAATAATTCCCAACTAGGGGATTGCAGTGAACATAAGAAATGTTTGCCCAGTGGGGAGAGAGAGGACATTTGTCGACTCCGCATCTATGCTAGGCCTTTTATACAAAAAAATCTCCTGGAGTCTTTACACCCTTTGATGTGGGTGTTAGTATCCCCAGTCACACTTGAGGGTGTTGACATCAGGCAAGTGAGCCATTCAGCAGCTTAGGGGAAGAGCTCTCAAATGTTATGTTTTCATATTCCAAAGCCCTAATATTATAGCTCAGAAATAGAGATAGTAGAAGGCTGCCAAGTGACAATAAATGAACTTTTCGTGACAAAGTAGTTCCTCCAAGTCAGTGTGTTCTCTTTACTATACTTAATTGAAGTATCATTTAATTAATTTATTTGCTTATTTACTTATTTTTGAGACAGAGTTTCACCCTGTGGCCCTGAGCAAAGTGCAGTGGCATCATAGCTCACTGCAACTTCAAACTCGGGCTGTGGGCATCCTGCTGCCTCAGCCTCCAAAGCCACTGGGATTACAGGAGCTCACTGTGGCGCCCAGCAGGGTTTTTCCATTTTTTTAATGAGTTGGGGTCTCTCTCTCCGACAAGTCTCTAACTCCTGAGTTCAAGCAATTCTCCTGCCTTATCTCCCACAGTGCTGGGATTATGGGCGTGAGCCACCAGGCTTGGCCTTATATTTAATATGTTATTTAGCATAAAATAGAATAGCTTGAAAAGGCTGAAAAGGAGCAAAGAATGCACATATCACTCATTGGCAGGCTCTTGTTCTCTCACCTGTGTAGATGAGGGAAGGAGTCCAGGGCATCTCCTCACCCCAGGCTGGGGTTCTTACTGACAGGATGAGTAATCATTCACTTTGGTTTTAAAATGTTCTTTTTCCAGCAGTCCCCGTAGCTCAGTGAGTAGGGCACCAGCCACGTATACTGAGGGTCGCAGGTTGCAGGCTTGAACCCGGCCCTGGACAGTTATAAACAACAATGACAACTGCAACAAAAAAATAGCTGGGTCTTGTGGTGGGCACTTGTAGTCCTACTACGTGGGAGGCTGAGGCAAGAGAACTGCTTGAGCCCAAGAGTTGGAGGTTGCTGTGAGCTGTGATGTCACTGTACTCTACCCAGGGCAAAAGCTTGAGACTCTGTCTCAAAAAAAAAAAAAAAAGTTCTTTTTCATAGCAAGTATATTGTATATTTGCAGCTTAGCTACTCTTAGTATCATGTTAGTGTTCAAACAAATAAATCCCACCAAGCCAAGGGGAATGTGGATATGCCAATTATTTTATCTTTCTTTTTGTTCTCTGTGGGAAAAGCTGTTTTTCTAAGTATATTTATAAATCACTTTGACCTGTATTTGTTGTTTTGATTTTTCCTATTAAGTTTTAAATGGCCTTTAGGTTTCTTAGTTTTCTCTGATTCTAAACCCTAATTAACTTGTACAAGGGCCTGAGGTCACAGCTTTGTGTTGTTGTTGTCATTGTTATTGTTGCCCTGTTTCTTGTTTTGTTTAAAGAAACGGCTGTAGCAGCAGCTACTGAGCTTGTGCTAGCTGATGGAAGAGGTGGTGACTATTTCTCTCCTCTGATTAATTAGTTTACCTCCTTAAGAGATGCATGAAATAGCATAGCCCTTAGGTGGAGGCTCCTCGTGGTCCCTCCTTGTGCTGTTTGACTTTGGAGAAGATGTTTCTGCATTTGGAGCTTCCAACCCCTTAGTTTGAAAACAGAATCATACCTATAATCACATGTAACATCTGTTATCTGGGTTAGCTAAAAAACCAACAAGTGGATTTAAAATTTGTCTCTGGAACCTAAAATAACAATTATTTTTTGATAAGACAATCTAGCTATTGTAAGTATTAATAACAGTATTATAATGTTCTCTTTGGCTTATGTTAAATTCATATTCACTAGTAAAATTTAGAATAACTAAAGAAAATTATGGAATAGTTTGATCCCTTCAAATGTATTATTTTTTAAAAAATAACTTTTAAATACACAAGGGTCAAACTTATGTCAGATGGAGTGCAAATAAGAACACTTAGGCTTCATAAAGTCTTTACATTTAAAATCTCACAATTGCACAGAAACCTGGAGTTTTTCAAAAGGTTTTGTAGTTGGGAAGACATTTTAAACCTTTTTATTTATTTTAACATGCAGTGTTACTCAAAAATCAGCATTGACTGCACCCACTTTATATATATATATATATATTTTTTTAATTTTTTATCATTAAATCATAGCTGTGTACGTTAATGCAATCTTGGGGTACAGTGTGCTAGTTTTATATACAATCTGAAATATTTTGTTAACATAGTCTTCACAGCACCCTCTTAGTTATTGTGTTAAGATATTTATTTTCTACATTTAGTAAATTTCACATGTGGAGTAAAAGTCAGCATGTGCTGAGTTTGTGTTGACGTCTTTCAACTTTGCATATTAGTAATAAAGTTTTGATTTTCTTGAAGTGTAATTGACACTGTCATGAAGATGACCTTATAGCGTGTGTATAGAGTATTCTCCTGAAGCCCAGTGATTCAGACGCAGACTATGAGAATATAGCAGTCTCTTTAGGGTTACAAAGAGTTCATGTTTGAAGTTGGAATATTGTTCTGTGATCAGTAGGGATGAAAACTCATTTATGATAATCTGGGGAAGAAAACAAATCTGAGTTGTGTGAAATATAGGACCTTGTGATGGGGCTAGCAGGAACCCAGATATTAATCTCCTTACCTCATAGGTTAACACTGGCCTTATGCAAGGTTGACGAAGATAGAGTTGGAGCAAGAACAAAGTAGAGAGGCTAGAGAGGGAGGGGATGTGGGTGGTCGGGAGCCAGAGCGATGTGAGCAGTGGTCTTGTTGAGGACCAGCTCCAGGTGGTATTTAGACACTTTAGTCTGCTTTCTAGACCAATTTGCAATGCAAGTTTTAACTCTTAACTTCTGCCATGGCTCTATATTCTATGACCTTCCAGAGGATAATATTCCTATAAACAACATAGAAAGATGATAAGTACATTTGTGATTATTCACATACACCAGGAAGGCTGATGTATCTATTATTAGGATGCTTTCATGTTAAAACGTTTATTATTATCACATTTCATTTGGCATTTTAAAATTTCATCTCTGTCCCTCTTCATGTGCTAAATTTCAGTGACTCAGATATCCCACATCGGAACTATGTGAGACACGAGGTAGGAAAAAAATGAAACAGACATAGTCACTGTCCTCAAGGGTCTCACAGTCTAGGAACAGAGAATCTCAGCCCAGAGAGGGAACTGGCTCAGCTCGTTAGGAAATAGCCTTCCTTGGTTGTTAATAAGACAAAGCAGAATGCTGCCTGTGAGATTAGAATTCCAGTGGTCCCCCTAAGGCAGCAAGCAAGGTGTCATAGGTTCTATCATACATTCCCTTGATACCGACTCTTTGACTTCCCAGTACTGTATTCAGACCCTGGGGTTAAAAGACTTCTCCTTACTGTTTCTCCTTAGAGAAAAGAATTGTCATTTTTAGAGATCAGCAACTGGGGAAGGCTAGCCATCTGCTATATACAAAGGGCCAAAGAGATTTCTGTGAATTGAATTACGGCCCCCTTCCCCCACCAGTATTGCATACTGATTAAAAAGGAGAGGGATTCTGATGTTTTAAATGGGAATCTATTAAGTAAGTCTATCTGCCAGTGTTTGAAACTCTTGGTAAATAACTTGCCATTGATTTGATTTATGGTTATCCTTTTTATCTCCATTACTTTGTAGAAATGTTGTTAGAAGTTCTGAAATTTCTCTGAACTGCTCCATGATGGGGGATAACTCAGAGAAAGATGAGGTTACAAGGCAAACTATAAAACCTTACACAGGTCATTTGGATCTCTTGAGTTGTTAATATTCATTTGTTTGCAGGCAAAATTTGTGGGAACAAAATCTATAAATGTATAGGAAACATACATAGTCAATTCAGGTATAAGTTAACACCTGTCACAAATGTTGACCCAAACATGCTTTATTAACTGCAAACATATCTCTGTAGGAAATTCAATTCAAAGTATAAAGTTATAATTTTAACTTTTCGGTGTTAAGTCTGAGTATGTTCCCCTTCTCTTTCTTTTAATGTCAATTACAAACAAGTCAGCTGAGGGCTCAAGCTGAGGAGAGAAAGATGAGAGAGCAAGGAAGAACCATGCACTTAAGCACTCAGGAAATTTTAGCTTTGATTCATTTTTGGTTGAAACACAGTACAAGTGTTATGTTTAGTTTCCCCTGCTCTAAAATAGCACTGTTAATTTTTTCATTTGGTGAATTTTCACACAAGTGCTAATCACACGTTTCTATAAATTATATTAATTTAACTTATTTCCCTAAATGTTGTTCTGCAGTGCATAGCACGGATGTTCTCAGATTCTTGGCTGTGTACGCTTGTTGCAGTTGGAAATGGAACAGAAACATCTGAAAGGCATTATTCGGGTTATGGATGCTGGAGCAACTGACCTCACCTTTTGCTCTGGTTCCTGAATCACAACTGTTCTAACTCTTTGCATTTAACCTCATGCCCTGTGCTCTCCATTTTTAACATTGTCCTAGGATTGGCTTTTTGAAGAGAGATAACTGTCATTGTACAATTATAAGCTAAAGGGTTAGTAAATTCAGGTAATGATCTTTGATGTTAAATAGTTTAGTTTGCAAGGTGAAAAAGATTGGTGTGGGCTATCATGTACCCTTTCTTGTCCCTAAAAAGTTATCATAATTTTGAAAAATAACTTTTTTGTTCTTTTCAGAGTATGATTTCATCCATTGTAAATAGCACATATTATGCCAATGTGTCAGCAACCAAGTGCCAGGAGTTTGGGAGATGGTATAAAAAGTACAAGAAGATTAAAGGTAAATGGACTTTTTTTGTCTCTAAAGCCTATTTTTAGTTTCTTAGGTCAATAAGTTGTTGATTGTTAGAAATTTATGCTAATTTTAGATATAATTTATATAATTTTTTTACACAGGTTAAGAGCCTCAATATTTCTGTCATGAAATATAAGTTGATTCCCTTAGAACCAAGATGGTGTTAGAAGTAAAAGTAAGATTTTTAGTATAACATATGAAGTTGATAGTTTTCATAAGTGATACCTGCCAAGGCTAAGATTCTTTAGAATGGAAACTTAAAAATAATCATTCTAAGTTAAATCAGCATTTATAGTTGAGTACCAGTTAAATTGGAATGACACTTGTGGCATAGGGAACTCTTTGGTTAGAAACAGAGTTTTGATGCTGTGTTTATTTGAGATAGTTTGAGAGCAGTGGTAAATTATAGACTCTGCAGTCAGGCAGACGTGTATTCAAATCTTTGCCTTCCTCTTGCTTGGCTGTGTGAGCTTCAACAAATATGTAACTTCACCAAGACTCAATCTTCTCCTCTGAAAATTGAAAATAATCAAAGTACTTGGATGGCTGATGGTTGTGGAACTAAGTAAGATAAAACTGATCCCAAATAACTCTTACTAAATAATAGCTAAAATATGTGGGTCACTACAAAAGTTTCAGAGATGGACTATATTATGTTCTATTATTTCACTTCCATAAATGATAGTATCCTTTCTGATTCATCCCTAAAAGTTTCACCTTGCTTGGCTTATTGATATTGCTGGGAGGGCTTTGTTTGTTTTTGTCCACCCAGATTTTATGTTTCTTGATTTTTGTGTATCTCTAAAATTTCATAATGACTCACATACTATACTACTAAGAGGGACCCACATACTGTACTATACTAAACTTTCTTTTTTTTTTTTTTATTGAATGTAACTATGTACATCAGTGCACTTCTGGGGTACAGTGTGGGGTTTTCACATGCAATCCAAAATACTTCCATCAAACTGATCAACACTAAACTTTCATAATGACCCATATACTATGTATTACTAATAATTAATAGTAGTAATACTAGCAGTAATGTATTACATATGGAACATGGTTGGTTCTGAAAATACAGTTTTCTTATGTAATAGAAAGGATGCTATTTAGACTACCCAGTCCTTTCAATATGTCAGGGATATTTTACTTTTGGAAAAATGTCAATGTTGGAAAAATTCTGTTGTTCTCAATCCAATTCAGATACATGCCACCAGTGAGGCAAAATTGGGGAATTTTTTTTTTTTTTTTATTGTTGGAGAATCATTGAGGGGGGATTTTTAAAATATTGATGTTTGAGAATCCTTCAACTCCAAATTTTGCATGATTATCACATCATCAATAACACTTTATTGTAGGTATTCATAGTCTTGCTGACACCTCACTACTCCCATCTGAGGGCCAAATGATAATTTGGCTGATGGGTAAGGTAAAACATGAAATTAGTTTTTTTTACTACCTGTAGGTTTTCTTAGGGATCAAAGTAATGCTAATTGGCTATTTTGTATTTGGGAGCTTGTTTACAAGATTACCTTTTGAGGAAATAAGCTTTACTTGCATTGTGGCACATTTCTATTACAAAGGGATGAGAATATTTCATGCTAAATATACAATTTGTAAGGAAAACTAATGTGGAGCTACCCAGGAGAAATTAAATGCACTAAAAATTGAATTAAGAACCATTTCTTTTCAACATCTTCTAAAATTATTAGAATCTTTTAGATTCTGGCTTTAGAATATTAATATTCACCCCTGTACAGGATAAAATGAATAGCTCCTTGTCATAATAAGACATGATTGTTTGGTTCAGAAAGGTTTATTTTCTTTAAGTGTTGCCTCCAAGTTTTTCTTTTAAGATAGGATTGTTAGAGTGCTTGAACATATCCTCTTTGGCTAAAAATCAAAGGAATCATGCAGCCTCAAGGTCCTTTGTTAGATCCCATTTACTTGCTGTTGTAAGAGAAAGGAAGAGAGTGCTTTCTTTTAATAGGCTGGAGTATAATTCCAGATTCAGAAACATTGGAAACTCTTCACTGTAGTGTTCTCCAAGTTGCCACGACAGACTCTGTGTGTGTGTTCAGCACGCGCACATTAACATTCATGTCTTATGTTTTACTTCCTTTCTTTACTCCTTTCTTGGAGACTGAAGCTCTATTTTTTTTCAAAGTAGTAAATGCACAGTTAAATTCTTAAGTGCTGTAAAAGCAGATTGAGACCTTGATTTCATTCAGTGGGTCAAGGACCCGCACCTGAAGAGGCTGTCAGACACAGTGTACACATGCTGTGCAAAGAGATGGAGCTAGTCACTGCTGCTGAAAAGTGTGTGTGTGTCTGTGTGCGTGTCAGTAGGAGGAGAAAAGGGAAGGTTAAGGTATGTGTGAAGTAAACACAAGCTGCCGTAAAACAGTTCAAGTGGTGTTGATTCATCAGCCAAGGGAGTGGGAGGAAAAACAAAGCATTCTTGACAGGTATAATGGTGTACAGAAAATAAACACCCAGAGAAGTGCATTTTATTAACTTTCGACCCTCAGAAAAAAGGAAGTGCTGGACCTAGACAGGCATATTTCATTCAGTAGAAGCTTTTTGCCATGAATAGATGTCACTGTGGGAGTTTTTATTTAGTGGGACCCATTCATCATGGGAAAGTCCATGATTTAGTTTGTGAAATTTCAGTTTGTGTTCATCCACATCAAAAATGAATGAGAAAGGAAGTAGTGAAATTCAAATCTGGAAATTGGTAGCAACAAAACTAGAATTCTACCTGAAGTTTCTTTCCGAGAACGCAGAAGAAGGTCCACGTCCCTCCCTGCCTCTCTACCTTCTGTTTCTACCCCAAAGTTACCAATTTACATGTACTGTGGCTGATAACTCAGTGTAGAAGAAAATGTAAAGGCCGGCTACATTGTTAAATATGTTTCCTATTATCTGCTAATGTCTGTTTTAATAAAACAGTGGGAACTAAATGGTTGCTTCTTAATCAAAACCATGATTTCCTAAACATAAGCTATGTGATTCTGTTACAAATTGCCACATATAGATCTCCTAGGTCAAAATTTTTTCTCTTCTCATAGAAATAAATAAACAGTAAAATAATTATATATTCTGGAAGATCAAAGTAAATATGACCAAAACCTGGCAAAAATAAAAGTCTCCTGGAAGGATTAAAAAAAAAAAAGGAGAGAGATCAGATTGCAAATTCTATAGTTAATGCTTAAATAAATATGAGAAAATGAACAATCAATAATTTGATGCCATTAAAAACAGATGTAAAAACTATATACAAATGGAATTGTCTAAATTTTGAAGTAAACATTTTAATGTGCATTTTTTGAATTTGTTGTTATTATAACTAAACTATTTACACTTATTCTTTAAAAAGTCCTAAATTGGTTTGGCTTAGCATGATAACTTTATTTTCCCCAGTGATCACAGCAAAGCACATTCTTTTTACCTTTTTTCTTTAATTTCAAAAACAATTGTAGTTGACACAGACGTACTTGAGTTAACATTACAGTTACTTCAGGGTAGATGGGGAAACAGAGTTCATATACTCTGGTTTCAAGAACTAGGTCCATGAACCTGTTTCTCAGGAAATTTTGACATTGAAGACAATCGAATTGGTGGGTGGGGTGGTAGTTTGGTTTAGACAGCAGTTTTCTTATAATATTCATATTGTATAATATAAAGCTTTTAAAACAATATTTTATAATATAAAATCCCTAAGCTCAAGTATAAAGGAAAATGTACATTCTACCTAAAAGCAGAGAAAAAAGACCAATACCAATAGTTGCTTACTGTTTCATAGTTTTAGTGTTGGACCCCCAAAATAATCCATAGGCATATCCTAGAAATATTTATGCTATTATAATATCATGCTAAATATTCAGGGTTTTAGAATTATGAAGGATTTACCCAATTAATTTTTGTTTTCTTCTTATTTTAATAAAAGGCTATATACTTTTACCCAAATCTTCTTTTGTATGAACTCTATTTAAATATGAACTCGTCACATAATTTTTTATGAAACCAAATGGTAATTATGTATACATTACCACCACCAATTATACAGTTATAGCTATTTACTTTTTGCAGGGGATATAATAAAAATAAGAAAGCACCATAACAAAGAATGTCTCATATCCTTTAAATGTATCCTAATTAATAAATTAAAATTAAATAATTTTATATCTAAAGTGCCTGTCATCTGATACCATAAATGGATTAACGTCTTTGATGAGGTCAATCCTACTTATTTAATATGTCTCAACAGTTGAAGAGGTCATGGAAAGTTCACACAAATACTTGGGGTTATTAGAAAATTATTTGTGTCATAAAATAATACCACTAGAGTGAATAGACCTAACCAAACCCTAAATTTTGGCCAGAGTGCAAAATTTTCCCCATCACTTTCCTTTTCTCAGTCATTGCTCAAGAATCTCCTGATTGCTAGTTGTCTTAATTTTATTTGTTTATTTGAACTTATTTTGCAAAATATTAAAAAGCTGGGGAAAAAGAGGGTTTATAAAACCAGTGTTACTTCCCCAAGCCTGGTTTATTCTAGTAATCAGTATTTTATCTGACCCTGTCTGATCTAGTCTTGCAAGATCAAACGTCCAGGCCAGCAAGCAGACAGTAAACAAAGCTCATGAAGGATTTCGGTAAACAAAAAGATTAGATGTTGAATGAAAATTAAACTCCTTGAACTAGTCCTCTGTACTAAAGTGGTTAAGTGGGTTGTGATTAAAAGAAATAAGTAATTATGATCATTATAGCTGAAATGATATAATGTTACCACATTTAAAGCACCTCTTGTACCCAAAAATGATTGTGTCATTTACAAAGTGGTGCCTGAGAGTTGAATACAGAAATCAATGTCCTCCGACCTGGTTCCATCAGGCAGCTCTTGCTTAGCCATGGTGGAATCGGTGGTTAGGACAATGCCTTTAATCAACTCCCGGTACTTTCTGTCTCTGCTGTTGTTTAGCTCTGATGAGGTAAAAGTAACTTACTTTTCTCTACCTAATTCTTTTGAGTCATGAAAGAAATTTGCTTTCAGCTTCAGATCTAAATGAAAATGTTCTACAAGGAAGTTGGTCTGCCCTCTGTCTGTATCCTGCTGAAAGTAATAGCAACATAAAATCCTTTGAATCTTGTATAAATATTTATTTATTTTATTGTATGTTGAAAAATTATAGTTGTATATTTTTATGAAGCACAAAATGTTATTTTTTAAATATAATGTGGAATGATTAAATCAAGCTATGCATCACCTCAAATAGTTGACATTTTTGTGATGAGAACATTTGGGATTTACTCTCTTTATGGTATTGAAATTACAGTACTCAGCTATATTTACCATGCTGTATAATAGATGTAACTGAAAAATCAGGCTTATTCCTCCTAATGGAGGTTTCCTACCTTTTGGTATTCATCTCTCCATTGTTCTTACAGCCCAGCCCTTGGTAACCACCACTCTTTTCATCTATGAGTTCAATTAGATGCCATATATAAGTTTGAACATGTGGTATTTGTCTTTCTGTGTTTGGCTTATTTCACTTTGCATAATGTCCTCCAGTTCTACCCATGTTGTCACAAATATTGGATTCATGGAAATAGAAACAACACTTCCACAACCAACCAGTGTTCATCCCACTAGTTTTCCCACATTTGGAAGAGCCTTGTACATTTTCACTGAGACAGTCATTGGTGTGTATTCATAGACCATCTTAGCCTGCTTGGCCCTTCAATCAGAAGCTTATAGGTAGTGTCAGCAAGTGGAAAATGTGTAGGGAATGTCTTGAGCACTCAGCTCAGATGTGGGCTAATTCCTTGACTGGATCTTGAGAAGGTTAATCTAGCTGTACTGGTAGCTGCTTTCTGGCCTGAATGTATTTATTTATGAATATTTAAAAAAGTAAAAACAGTTGTTTGTTGGTAATATGGTTTGTGGATTAAAAGAAACACACTTGCTATCCTCTCATTTTATATTATTAATAATGCCATTTTAAATATGCATTAAAAAAGGATGGAAAAAAGGAAAAATGATCTGCTTTCCTCACTTCCTCCCTGTCTCCCATGCATCTACCCCTCCAACCATCTATCGTGTATACTTACCATTTGAAATTCTCGTCAGACCCTGTTCCAGATTTCAAAAATCCTACTGTCTATATGAAACAATTAATTAATAAAATAGCATATATTTTTTCATTAAAAATAAATTTGAGCATCTATTTTATGTGTGTGGTGGGATTCTAAAGACTGTGGATACAGTGCAGAGTATTACATTGTCTTTCATTGCAAGAAAACTGTAGTCATAGTTAAATCCATAATTTTAATTAAATGTTTAGTGAGTGCTTCTACTGCAGGCCATATTCAGTGCAGCAAGAAATATCCAGAAACACAGAAGATGTGGCTCCTACGTCTAGTTGTGTTGCTCTCCACCCAGGAGGGGAAACATTCCTATAAATATATCTGGTAAAGATATAGTAGTGGTATACACCAGTGCAGTGATAGTGCAGAGAAAATTTCATAAATTTTATCTGCTAGGTTTGGGGTGGGATGATTATGAAGAGGTAACACATGAATTATACCTTAGGTATAAGTAGAATTTTACAAGGAGAAAAAGAGAAAGAAAAATATTTCAGATAATTTCATGTTTATGAGTACAGATACAGGGGTGCAAAAGAGCATTGTGTGTCTAGAAAATTACAGGTAGTTGTCTAGGATGTCTAGAATGACATTTATCATGAGACTACTACAGCAGGTGCCCAGAATGGTTAAGGTTTTGAACAGTGTAAGGTAGACCTAAGGGGAGGATGGTGGCATCAAATGTTGGTAAATGAGCAGAAATGGTTGCGACCAGATGAGGGAAGAGCATTTGTGTTGTAACAATGGAAAATAAGCTTGGGAAAATGGAAACCAACCTTACTTTATTGTTACGACACAAATGCTCTCCTTAGGGGATTTGGAAAGCCTAGTTGAGGTGTTCTGAGGATGACTGAAGACTTTTCAGTAAAGGAATGATGTAATTAAAATGGTGGTTTTAGAACCATATTCTTGAAGCCAGAGGGTGTGTGTATGGAAGGAAGGGAAGGCATGTCCACCTGGGGGAAGTAGGCAAAGTTGAATCTATTGCAGTAATTGATAGAAGTGAAGATGGTAAGGGAAGAGAGGTATTGGCTTTAGGTGGCAGGAGTGAGAAAGGCAGGGAACAACCAATGTGAGAGGTTCAAGCAGAGAGGAGCCAGTGAGG
This sequence comes from Otolemur garnettii, assembly GCF_000181295.1. Taxonomy (NCBI): domain Eukaryota; kingdom Metazoa; phylum Chordata; class Mammalia; order Primates; family Galagidae; genus Otolemur; species Otolemur garnettii. The sequence goes on from NW_003852408.1 coordinate 31,771,010, forward strand.
CTTGGAGAGAGTTCCAAGCAGAATCCACACTTTTGTGCTTAAGAGACTGATTCTTGAGGACAGTGTGTATGAAAAGGGTACATCAGTGAGAATTGACGAGATAGAAATGTCCCTTAGACCATTCAAGATACAAAGCAAGTTGACTAAGGTACAAGACTAAAGAATAAATTTGTGTCCACTTTTTTGGACAAGAGTTGAAGTGGTACCAAAGGAACATTTTTTTTTTTTTTTTTTTTTGTAGAGACAGAGTCTTACTTTATCACCTTTGGAGTGCTATGGCAGCACAGCTCACAGCAACCTTCAACTCCTGAGCTTAGGTGATTCTTTTGCCTCAGCCTCCCGAGTAGCTGGGACTACAGGTGCCCTCCACAACACCTGGCTATTTTTTTGTTGCAGTTTGGCCGGGGCCGGGTTTGAACCTGCTGCCCTCGGTATATATGGAACCAGCTCCCTACCCACTAGGCCACAGGTGCTGCCCTAAAGAAGCATTCTTTAAACAGAACAAGAGAGGTCTGGGAGCTTTGGGAGGAAAAGGGCCCGAAGTTAGGAGATGTGCTTAGGGAGAGAGGGAGGTTATAGAAGCCAAGGGAAGATGTGTTACCCGTGGGGAAGTGTTACCAAGAGTGTAGGGGTGGGAAGGCAGAGGGAGGGCATTGGAGACTGTTGGTTTTTGCAAAAAGGAGACCACAATGCCATTAGGCATTGGAGGGAGCTGTTTCCCTGTAGTGTGAGAATAGGGACCATGTATGTGTGTAAGAAAGGAGAGAGTGACGAGGAAATAAAGGCCGTAGAGGCTGATTTCGGAAGCAAATATCTAAAGTGGATTAACATTAAAAGTGCAGCAGGAGGGTTCAGTGTAACTAGGAGAGAGCGTGGACGGGAAGAGGAAGAAGAGGGATGAGCGAGAGTTCACAACCTAGAAGGCAAGGGGATCTGAGGCACTGGTGGTGTTTTGCCTTTGAAAGAAAGAAATAGTGATATCTTCCTCAGAACAGGGCGGGGTTGGGGCAATGAGATCTATAAGGAGGCAGGTTTTTAATGCTGAATGGGCAGTGAGGAAGAGTGGCTCATGCTGAGTTATGGGTTTGGGGTGGCCCTAACGTGAAGGAGAGAATGATTTGGGGGTTTTAGACAAGGAGGGAGTATGCTTCAGATCTGTCATAGTTTCAGATTTCCATTTGTCCTGCCCAGAAACAAAGAAAAAAAATCAAAAACTCAAAACCAAAGATGATTTGATGAAGAATTTATGGAGCTGTGAATGTTTACCAGGAAATGCCCATTTTTTTTTTTTTAAATGTAGTATTTGAGGCCAGGAATTTGAAACCAGCCTGGGTGATGTAGCAATAGACTTTGTCTCTCCAAAAAAATAGGAAAAGTTGGCTATGCATGGTGATGGCACCTATAATCCCAGCTACCGAGAAGGCGAAAGCAGGAGGATGGCTTTAGCCTAGGAGTCTGAGGCTGCAGTGGGCTATAATCCTGCCACTGCACTCCAGCCTGGGCAGCAGAATGAGGGCTTGTCTCTAGAAAGAAAGTGGTGGTGGTGGGGAGGGGGGAGAAAATCTGGTTTGATTGTGGGGATATCGTCTTCTTTTGGGGGAAACCAGCAGGTTATGCTAAAATCAGAGAACTCTGTTGGTTCAGTTATATAAAGACTATTATCTTTTTATCTTTAGACCATTTACAAAGTAGAAAGTGGAAAAGCACTTAAGTACTTGAAGCTCTTAAGTGCTATGTAAGATGCTAGAACAGAAATCACATTGCCTCACTGCGACAGTTATTTAACTGCTATTTGTCTGATGATGGTCCTTTATTCTACCCTTTGCAAGAATTTGTGATTATCTGACTCCAGTTGGAGTCCTGAACTCCAAAGGGACAGACATGAATCCAGAATCATCTGGGGTACCAGTCACACAATCAGTTCTCACACTGGGCCTTTTAAGTCATCACCTTTCTAAGTTCCATATTACCTTAGTAAGTTTGATCCTTGACTACTCTTCCTTCTGTATCAAAAGCTCCTTGAAAAAATATCTGGGTAGGGACATGGGGGTACAGGAACATACCAATTTGGGGCCTTGCTCAGAGTCCTGTGAGCATGGGGCCTTTGAACTCTGTGAATGCTTAGTAAATGCTAACAGAATTAAATTGACTGTAGATGAACTTGTTTGAATCTATGCATTTAGAGCAATTTTATTTTTGCTCTAAGTGCATATACGAGTAATCTTATTTGCTATCTAATCTCTCAGTTTAGAGAAAAAAGAAAAGAGAAAATTTTTGTTTAATTTGTATTGTAAATGTTCTTAGCAGATTAGTAATTGGTTAGAATCATTCTCTTTTTCAATTAGTTACTTATTGAAAAAAGATTTAACAATAGTCAATTCCACTGAAATGGGACTAATACCTTTTATAAAGTACAAATTAGGAGACTGTTTATGTAGCTTGAGAGAAACATCTCTTCGAGGTTTGCCCAGCTAATTTTTTAAGTATTTCCCTTAAAATAATGGCCCAAAACATTGAAGTTCTGTAAAATGGTGGAGACTGATCAGTGGAACTCATAGATTGATGGCTTCTTTGATTAACTTTTCTTCAGTAGGTTGAATTAAAGGATCAGTACTCATGGAATGCCAACTGGCAAGGGTAGAATGCTGCTAACCAATAATGTTACATTTCTTTAATGTGATGTTTTTTTCTATTTTGTATTACATGCTGAATTCCCCTCACAAATTATAGTTTTAGGTTTTTAAAATAAACAGTAAAAAGAAAGATATTATTAGATATTAAATAGCTTTAGCATACTCAGAAGTTGTAGGAAAATGTGGAAAGGTTGATGATACCCAACTGTGATAAAGTGTATTTGAAACCAAAGGGGAATAATGTTCTGATGCGGAGGGTTGGGAGTAGAAAAGATGGATAATCACTTTTTCCATGGGATGTAATGGGTCCTATGAGCTTTTACTGCCAAAGAAATAGAAATGCCCAGATTGGAGTTGCTTCATGGTAGATAGATATGTTTCTGTGGCGTTTAATATTTTGGAAAAAGGAAGTTGATAATAAGGGGAAAATATACCTAAGAAAACCAGTCATATGGTATTATCACAATGCCGGCTGGTACACTTTGCTTATAGGCTGTTTTATTAGGAGTTAACAAGTTGGCTCTGAATATCTTGCTCTAGGCAGAGACTCTGCAAGTAAGTTCTCAACCTAAAGACAAATTTTCTTGAACAAATTAAAAGGAAAAAAAATATTTAGGTATAGTAACTCTAAAAGACTTAGCTTTTTTTTTTTTCTTTACTCTTCTGCTCTTTCAGACTCCTAATAATTTTTAAAAATGTGTATAGTGAACTTTCCAGGTAATGGTTTTGTTGTTTGTTTTAGTGGTAGGGGATATATATATCTGATAGATACACAGCATATTGGCTTTAGCTCCGGCAGTTATGTATGTCTGTATTTGTGTTAACATAAAATAGTTTTTAAACAATAAATTTTACTTCTAGCTATTCCCTAGGACAGAATAAATCAGAAGTATTTTCAGTGACTGAACATATTCAATATTGGCAGATAGGATACTGTTCGGATTGGCAAAGTTAGTGCTATGTTTACATTTTCAAAAGGATTTAACCAATGAAAGACTTGGACAGGTAGTGAGAGTATTGTGTGGCCCAGCTCAGAGAGAAGTGAAAATAAACATCAGGTTTTAAGCCATGTGGAACTGCCATATTTGTAGGTCAAAATTGTTACGTATTGCCAATTTTATGTAGTTCAACCACGTATGAATTTTTTGATTGCCCAAGATTCTCAAGCTATTGCAGTATTATGTGAATGTACATACCCCATTTTATTTCTTGTTGGCTACCTGTTTCAAAGAGATACTTTATATTTATGGAATTTATAAGGAGTACTTAACAAAGGCCCTCCATTGTGTGATTCATGTCTCTCATGAGTCAGGTGGGAATTTATGCTGATGATACTTATTTTGAGACAAAGCTTTTTTTGGTTTCAAGAAAAAGAATAGAATGGGGGAAAATTCATGAAAATAAATATAGCCACTATATAAATGTATTACAGATGACTAGAATGACTTGCTAATAAACCAACAAAATAGGAATTTAAAGGAGCTATCTTGTTTCCTCAAATAGAAATTCAATTTAAATCCTAGGCAGTGTTATAGATCTATCTATGTATACCAGTTAAATTGTCCAAAGCAAATATGTCTGTGGAGTTTTGGAAAGCTAATGTTATTTAGTACTATCTCTCTAAGGGCTGGCATTTTTCCTGGCACATACTAGTGAATTAATAAGTATTTATTGTATGAATTAAAAAAGAGACAGGTGTAAATACTGTTATTTTGATAATTAACTAATTCAACTGTTGAGAAATCAGTTGAAAAAGTTCCATCACTTTCAGAACTGGCTAGCTTTTTCAGTGCATGTCACATCAGAAAGGTTTCTAAGGCATACAGTAGAGGGTTCCAGTTAAGCCCTCACCATTCAGAAAACTCATCCATCTGTTATGCCACATATGTGTGCCCCATGTACTCATGCACACACACATGCAAATGAAAAGTGGGACTTACCTGTAAGAAAGCTGATTGCTCCTAACCCAAACCCCAAAACTATTAAATAACCAATCTGCTTCAATTTGGGTATTTAAGTCAAGCAGTGGAACACAGACTTTGGGGTCCTAAAGACATAGATTTGAAGTTATACTTATTTGAATAGTTTTGTGACATTAATTTTTCTCAATTTCAGCTTCCTTGATAAAGTGAGCATACTATCTGTATCCTGTAAGTTTGGGACTCAAATGACGATGTGTAAAGGGTTCAGCTCAGTGCTCTAGCTACTGTATAAATGGAGGGCTTGATGTGACTTGAAATGCAAACACAGTGTGAAAGAAGTATATTAGCAATAAAGATAAGAAAATGCCTGCATGTATACTACAGACTTTTTTTTTTTAAAAAAAGGGAATCCGTTAAAAAACCCTTTGTGAAACATTCAGGCCATGAAAACTTTACTCTGAGTTATGCAGAGAAAGAGGAAAACAGCTCGTTTTCTTTTTCTTTTCTTTTCCTTTTTAAAAATTTTTTTTGAGACAGGTTTTACTTTGTTGCCTTTGGTAGAGTGTGTTGATGTCACAGCTCACAGCAACCCTCCTGGGCTTCAGGCGTCCTCAAACTACGGCCCACGGGATGTGGTCCCCCAAGGACATTTATCTGGCCCACCAGCTGTTTTTGCCTCCGCTACCTGTCCTGCTTAGCAGCAGACTTGTCCTGGGGCCCACAGTTGGGCCCTCCAACAGCCTGAGGGACAGTGAACTGGCCCCCTGTTTAAAAAGTTTGAGAACCCCTGGAGGCGATTCTCTTGCCTCAGCCTCCTGAATAGCTGGGACTACAGGCACCTGGCACAACATCTGGCTATTTTTTTTGTTGCAGTTTGGCTGGGGTCCGTCCCAGCCCACCACCTTCGGTATATGGGGCCGGCGCCCTACCTACTGAGCCATAGGCACGGCCCGAAAACAGCTCATTTTCCTAGGCCGTGTAGTTTGTTCTTATGAGGTGAGAGCCAATACTCCTAATTTGACCTTGACAACTTTTAAAATGTGTTTGCTATTAGATAAGATCATTGTCTTTAAACTTGGGTTCTCAGGTTTTAGGGTGTAGGGTAGATGTTTGTATATCTAAGGCAATTATATGCTCAAGAATATCTTTTCTTTATGCTCAAAGTTTGGGTACCAATTTGAAATTATTAATTTGTTTGGCAGCTTTTCTGCTCGGAGTGACAAAAGCAAGTCTGTGTCTTTTTTGTCTTTGTGGAATCAGTTCCGGAGTACTTTCTGAGGTTGAAAGGGTGTCAGACAAATTCTTTCCTTTAAAAAAAATTATTTGGCTTGTATTTTTCTACCCAGGGGTTCTAGGAGAGGTTCTGGGGAATACTAGAGTGTTATCTTATTAAGGAATCCATTAGCACTCATTCATGCTAATCCATTTACATTTGCATAAGCATCTTAATGGCTTAAAGAAAAATCCATAGGCCAGAGATTCTGGAAATTTCTCAGTGCAAAGCCTTTTACCCAATTCATTGCTTTCCTCTTATTAGAACTATGGACAGCCCCCAGGGACTATTTCCCTAAAGTAGCTATGTAAAGGTTTGCATTAAAACACTAGGATCATATCGCTGGAAATAGAGTGTCTTTTTAGCAGTATTGATAAATTTGCAAGAGCAATATTATAACTACTATTAGTATCGCCACTATATAAACTACAATTATTCTTGTAATAAGGAGTTCCACAGAGATATCTCAGGAAAGTCTTAAATTCTTGCTAAAGACTTAAGAATAGAAGCAAGTATTCGGAAGAAGAATTGTTTTAAAAATCCTAACAATAAGATACTCCTAAACAAGTAACCTAGACAGTTACTTTAAGACTAACTTACAGGTGATCTTCCCATTTCACAGCTAGTTATAGTGTACGCTCTTTCCATCTTTCCTATGCCATCTTGCTGGCATTGGCAGGCGCCTGTGCCTATCACATGCTTCTCCTTTTGCTCATAAATCTTCCACAGAAATTATTCTTTGGGCCAATTAGTCATTATAATGTATTTGGGCATTGAAATTTTATTACATTTACTTTACATAATTGCAATAAAGAAATGATAATAAAAAGAATTAAGTGCCAGAATATGTATTTTATTTTTGAGTATTGAAAATGTTCTTGTAACAACCTAAAATATATATCAGAGATTTGCAATATTTAAAATAAATACTTGGCTTTCTGGATGTACTGTAAAATTGCCTTAAATAAGATTTTTGGACTAAATATCTTTTAATTATAATACAGACAAATCCCTAGGGAGGAGCGTAACTTTCTTGTCTACGAACAACCAGCCATAGCCAGAAGTCCCAAGTGTCTGAATAGCTAATAGTCACGGGCTGCTCTTAGTTAGAACGTTATCTGTGTGAATTTGATGAGGCTTTAGGAGTCCCTGAGATTCTAATACAGGGAACAAAAGCCATACCTACTTTGGAGTAAACAAAATCCCAGAAGCTTAGAGGGTATTTAGGTAATAGTTGTCCATTCTCTGCAGTTTTCACCCAGTTCCAGAAAGCTTGAAGAAATCTACCAGATCGTCGTTGAACTCTGAGTTTCTCAAAACTTAAACAGATTCCAGATCTGAACTGTTTATCTCAAAGGCCCCTCGACTTGGAGCCTTCCCCAGATGTTGCCTTAGCTACCAAAAGCCTTACAGCTACTAGCTATAGAAGTGTCTAAGTTACGCTTGCCTCAACAGTTCCTCAGCTGTGTCGTGTTTGGAGACTCTTATTTGAAGTGGAGAACATCATTCCTTCCCAGGCACTTCCCACCTCAACATTCACTTTAAGAACTTTAGCCTCAGTGGTATCAAGTTCAGTATGAATTAAATTGCAGCTCTGACTTAAGGCACTGGAAACACTTGTGTTTTTAATCTATCTTTAATAAGTCAGCACATTGAATTTTTCTGGAACATGTTCTGTTGTCAGTGTGAGCTTTGCATTCGCCATCAGAGACGGCACTGCCCTTCATCCCTCACTTTCCCAGGACTTCTCCTCTACTGCTGAGTAAAGCAGGGTAAGGTGGCTCTTGGTTTAGTTTAAGACAGACTTTCACATGATGTTTTCCATCACAGGGTGAAAAATAGCAAAAACATAAAACCAGGTACTGCTGTTATAGGTCTGCATTTCAGACATTGTGATTACTTTCTAATTATTTTAAAAGAAAAAAATAAAAGAGGGAAGGAGGAAGGAAGAGAAGGAAGAGAAGTAAGGAAAGAAGAGAGAGAAAGAGAAGAAAAATGAAGGAAAGGAGGGAGGGAAGAAAGAAAAGGATGAAGAAAAAGAAATAAGAAATTTCAGGCTCAATTTTCAGATGGAGTCTAGCACATTCCAATGCTTTTCTTTTTTTTTTTTTTAAGCATTTGTACTTCACTTGCTGTGACTTAAGAGTCTAAAGATATTCTTTTGATATTATTTTTGTAAGAGTGGTAGCTAGAAATAAATGAAGATGTTTTAAAATTAGGCAGTCTGTGCAAACCATTTCTGAAATTGTACACTGCCTTGGTCAGTGGAAGTGAAGCCTGTTGGTTAGCATTTGACCCTGAGGCATTCTTAGTTGGGATGATTTTTTTTTTTCTTCCTTCATTCTTGGGAGTAAAGAAGTTGGCTTTTATTGGTAGAGCCATCAGGGACTGAAAAACAAAAGATGCCTTTCATTTCGGAGGCAGAATTTAAAAACTGTCAGCCATGGGCAGGATCTGGTTTTCAGAAATGTTTTGTTTGGCTTTTTTTGTATTTTGAAAATGGACTTAGTTGCCAACATGTAATGACAATACAAAAAAGACACATACTGGCTGAGGTAAGGTAGTGGCTGCTACTTTTGAACTAGACAGACTGTCACTCCACCTCTGCCCACCTTTACAGCTGGCTTTTCTGGCTGTTATCTACCTGGACAGTGGGCATTTGCAGTTCCTCAGTAAAGGGTTATACTAAGTAGTTCATACTTCACTTCATTGCATGTTTCTAAGGATACTTCCATCATTGCTGTTCTTAACTATGAATTTGTAAGGATCTGGGAACTCACATGGGTAGAAGGAATTATTGTATATAACCTTAAAGACTCCGGACTGACGTTATTTAGACTCTTACTGTACCAATTCCTATAGGTTTCATGGAGCTCATGTTTATGCCATGTGTATAATTATTACTAGATTTATGAGTGGAGGGAGCCTTTTAAAATTAATGATGTGATTTAGATATATTTAAGGAAAGTAAATTCATGCAAATGTAATTAGATTGTTGAAAAATGAAAATACCAAAATTTTGGAAAATGATTTTGGTCAAAGAATGCATCCTCTAAAAGAATGATTTTATGTGTTTTAAGAAGAAAAAGAAATAAATGTAACGTTTACTTATTAAGTACCTGAAAATGTCACATAATTTAATATTTTAATTCACCTTTGCTTTGTCTGAATTAAAAAGCAAATAAACAAGCACAAGTGAATCAATGTTTCAGCAAAGCCAACTATTTCTACCTATAAGTATGATTTCACTTTGGAAGCAGCTCATGGTCTCTTTGCTTCTTTTTTCAATAAGGAAATTATAATAACAATTCCTAATCTGTGGAAACTGTTAACATTACCTTATCTGAAGGCTCTTACCATATATTTAATTTAGTTTTAAGACTATGTACTTAAAAGTTTAATTAATACAATGATTGAAAAAGGTTTGCCTTTAGAGAATAAGAGTAAAATAGTATGTCTACCTTGAACCTAAAGAGGGAAAAGGGACATATAACTAAATGAATTACATTATAAGGATTAAGTTAGAAATTGAACCCTAAAAGAGGTCTGTAGTAAACTTTTGACTTATTTGGGAGTTTGTAGGAAAGTCAAGCAAGAATTCAGTTTTTTATAAAAAGCAGGAAAAAATATTGTACCTGTCTGAATATAAGGAGATCCCAAGATATGGGTGTTCACTTATTTTCCCAGTAAGACATTTGCATATAGAAGGTACTGAAAAAAGGTATACAGATTCTAAGCAAGGAAAAAACTGTATTAAGTTTGTAATACTCAAGTCACATTTGACTTCTGCAATTATGAGGTTCTTGACTTGTATTCATCTTTTGTTATTAGTATATATTGAGTATTACAATTTTTTTTTTTTGAGACTTTGTCTCACTGTGTCACCCTCAGTAGAGTGCTGTTGAGTCACAGCTCACAGCAACCTCAAACTCTTGGGCTTCAGTGATTCTTTTGCCTCAGCCTCCCAAGTAGCTGGGACTACAGGCACCTCCACAATGCCTTGCTATTTTTGTTGTGGTTGTTGTTATAGTTGTCATTATCGTTTAGCAAGCCTGGGCCAGTTTGAACCCGCCAGGCCCAATGTATGTGGCCGGTGCCCTAACCACTGAGCTACAGGCACTGAGCCTGAGTATTATTACAATTTTAATATAGTCGTTCCCTTTTAAAAAATGTATATATATTATTTTGTGACCCTCTGATAAAACTTTTATGCATGTAGATAAAATGGTCAAATATATACCTACATTTGTAATCTATTAATTTAGTTCTACATATATGTTTTAAAATCATGTATTACATAAAACATAGAAATATTACTGTCCCTCACCCTTCATTGATTGATTTTATTCAAATTCCTCACAGCTGATTTGGCATTAGTATCTTTGTCATCACTAAATCCCAAGTTTTGAGGCATCTCATCTAATTTTCCAGCACACATTATTTCTGCCTACATTTTTTCAGATTCAAAGTATTGTTTGATACAAATATAATTTTGTAACTCTAAATTGTATGCCAAACCTATGAGCATCATTTGCACAATAGGGGGACAGTTATTAAGAAAAATTGTTCTATAGCTGAATATTTTTGATCTCCAGCATGTAACCACTGATAATGGTGCTTTTAAAAGTTATTTTTCCATTATATATATACCACAATTTATTAATCCATTCATGGGTTGATGGGCACTTGGACTTCTTCCATGACTTAGAAATTATAAATTGGGCTACAGTAAATGTTCGGGTGCAGATATCTTTGTTGTAAAGTGATTTTTGGTCTTCTGGATGTACCAGAAGAGGAATTGCAGGATCAAACAGCAGGTCTACTTTTAGATCCCTAAGTGTTCTCCAAACTTCTTTCCAAAAGGAGTGTATTAACTTGCCATGAAATATTATGCAGCCTTAAAAAAAGATGGCGACTTTATCTCTTTTATGTTTACATGGATGGAGCGGGAACATATTATTCTTAGTAAAATATCTCAAGAATGGAAGAAAAAGTATCCAATGTACTTAGTACTATTATGAAACCAATATATAATCACCCACACTTTCATATGAAAGATAAAATATAACTATAGCCCAGGATGAAGGATGGAAGAGGAGAGGGAGGGGAGGGGTGAGGTTGGATGGAGGAAGGGTAATTGGTGGGACCACACTTAAAGTGCATATTGCAAGAGTACATGACAAATCTATTAAATGTAGAATATACATGTCTTAACACAATAATTAAGTGAGGTGAAGGCTATGTTAACCAGTTTGATGTAAACATTCCAAATCATATATAAAATCAGCACATTGTACCCCATAAATGCATGAATATATACAGTTATGATTTAATAAAAAAAAAGTTTACTTTTCCACTAGGCTTAGTGTCTCACAACTGTAATCCTGGCACTTTAGCAGGCTGAGGTGGAAGGATTGCTTAAGCTCAGTAGTTTAAGACCAGCCTGAGCAAGAGTAAGACTCAGTCTCTACTAAAAATAGAAAAATTAGCCAGGCATTGTGGTGGGCATGTGGTCCCAGCTACTCTTGAGGCTGAGGCAGGAGGATCGGTTGAGCCCAGGAGTTTGAGATTGCTGTGCGCTAGGCTGGTGCCGTGGTACTCTTGTCTGGGTAACAGAATGAGACTCTTCTGTCTCGAAAAATAAAATAAGATAAAGGTTACTTTTAACAACCTTTTGCACAATAATATCTAGAATTCGTAATTGTGAGAAATAATAACTAAGTGAATGTGGAATTTTTGCTTTCAAAAAAAGAATTTGTTAGATTAGAGCTCTAATCATTTAAAACTATTAATGAGGGGTTGTTTCAGTCTAATATATTTTCTTCAAACGTCACTTTGTCTTATATCATAAAGTAATATAGAGACTTAGATAAGGATTCGACTCTGAGGTGACTCTTTCCTGAGAAATGATCTTGGGGGAAAAAACATTTGCCTTATCTGTAGACATATGTAACACTTACACTTTTTTTTTCCTTTTCCTTCTCAAGGTTATTTTTTAAATCTTCAGTAAAGTGCAGTAAAATGTAATAAAGCAGATAACCTGGAGTAGGGAAACCATGTCATGGCAAGTTAAGGTGTTGTTAGTTGTGAGTTTTGTTCTTACCTGAGTGTATATCACAATTTTTAAAATACCCATTTATTAAAGAAACATTTCTATAAAAATGATATCAAGTGAGTAGATAGAAGTATACATTATGTGGTAGACATTTTCTATGAATGTTTCTATAGTTGTATATAATATTTACTTGCATGTGAGATCTTTATTAAAAAATAGCACTTAATTTGGCTGGAGGTGTTGTCCTTGTCATTTCCTGATAACCATGAACTACACCATTAACCACAGACTACAGAAGATAAGAACAGCTGGTGTTTTTATAACAAAGGGTGATAGGGGAGACGATAGTGCTTGGGAATATGAGAGGATTTAGAATTTGTGATAGGAATTTCTGTCTTGGCTATTCAATGACATGCTTACTTTATAGCATTTAAACAAAATGAAGTGACAGATACTTTTATATCTTTTATGAAAACATCTATTATGAAAAATGTTAATTTTGGAAAAAAAGTGGGGCTTCTTGCTTTGTATGAAAAATGGTTTATGTCATTAATGTACCAAAAATATAGTAATCTAGTACCCTATATATTAGCAATAAATTTTGCCAGTGAAAATAATGATAAATTATCATTTTTATCTTTTAATAGTGGAAAGAGTGGAACGAGAAAACCTTTCAGACTATTGTGTTCTGGGCCAGCGTCCAATGCATTTACCAAATATGAACCAGCTGGCATCCCTGGGGAAAACCAACGAACAGTCTCCTCACAGCCAGATCCACCACAGCACTCCAATTCGAAACCAAGTGCCCGCGTTACAGCCCATCATGAGCCCTGGTCTTCTTTCTCCTCAGCTCAGTCCACAACTTGTAAGGCAACAAATAGCCATGGCCCATCTGATAAACCAACAGATTGCTGTTAGCCGGCTCTTAGCTCACCAGCATCCCCAAGCCATCAACCAGCAGTTCCTGAACCATCCTCCCATTCCCAGGGCAGTTAAGCCAGAGCCAACCAACTCTTCCGTGGAAGTTTCTCCAGATATTTACCAGCAAGTCAGAGATGAGCTGAAGAGGGCCAGTGTGTCCCAAGCTGTCTTTGCAAGAGTGGCATTTAACCGCACACAGGTACAATTAGCACTGAACAGTATAATTGGTAGTTAAGAATTAACACTAGGGAAAGAATTGTGATCTGTCTTCTTAGTTATTTTATATCTCTTTAAAAAAAAATCTGTGGCTCTCAGAGTACATAGAATTAATTAATGGTCCTTAATTTATAAAACTCACTGATTCATGCATAATCCTAATTAATTAATAATTTAAAAAATTTCCAAAGATTTAGAGGGTACAAGTGGGGCTTTGTTACGGGGATAGATTGTAAAGCAATGGAGTTAGAGCTTTTATAGTACCCATCACCTGAATAGTGTACATTGTACCTGCCATGTAAGTTTTGATCCTTCATTTCAGTAATGTCATGAACGTGTGTGAACCTACCACCCACCTCAGGACCCCAGATGTCACTAGTGTCTTGAGTCTTTGTATGTAGTTCTCCCTCATCCTCTTCATGTGCATTTCCCTGGTTGTAAACTTGATCTTTAATTTTATAATTACCACTCCCTATGGTTTTTTAAGAAAATTAGTTGTAAAACTATTTATGCATGCCCAAACTATTTACTGTTACCCTTATTTTTGAGCTTTCTAAAAGAAGTATCATTATATGTCATACACTTATTTTAATAAACCCCTCAAAACGTACAAGTTAGCTTTAAGATATTGATAAAGTGATAATGGATAGTTTACTTATATTTTTAATGTTTTGAGAGAATTATATGCAGTATAATATTTAATGATAAAAGGTAAACAATTAAATTCATGCATGTCTTATTTTATTGAAGCCTACTTTTATGAAAGGCATTCTTTTCTACCAATGGTTCTTAAACTTGAGTATGCATCAACCCACCTGTTACAGCAGATTGGTGAGCCTTATTCAGGGTCTCTGATATAGTATGTCTCAGGTAGAACTCAGAAATTTACATTTCTGACAAGGTCCCAGGCAATGCTGTTGTTACTAGTCAGGGGGTCACATTTTCAGCCCTTATGTCAGTAACAAAGAGGTAAAGGTGCCTAAACTCGGAGAGTTAACGATCTAGTAGTGAAACCAGATTACTGTACTAAAATATGAAATATGGTAAATAATGTAGGAGAGTGTAACCAATGATTGTAGCGAAAGTCCATGGCAAGGCGGGGTTAGAAATATGGTAAGTCTTCAAGAGGCAATAGGTTTCAGTTTAGCCATGCTTCTAAGTGCAAGGCCAGAAGCTAAGCTCTGTGCAGATGCAAAGAGGGAAAATTTTACGGGCAAACACATGCGTCAACAACTAGCTTAGAGAATTAGGTTGCCAAGAGTGGGATCTTGAAGGGTAAATAAAATTTAATAGGCAATGATGAAGAAAAAGCTTATTTTAGGCAAAGCAAATTCATGAGAAAAATATTGAGTCAAAAGTGAAGGAATATTTGATAATAAAGTCAGATGATAAAACTTAAAGTGGGTGGCACAGAACAAACAGTCTTGAGGGCCATGCTAAGAACTTTTCACTTTAATAGCCACTGGAAAACATTGAAGGAATATGCTGTGATCCAGTAATCAGAATTAGATCTGTGGGAGTTTTTTTTTTTAATCTCTCACAATAGCAAAAGCATAGGAATATCATTTAGAGGCTTGAACTGGGCTTGTGGCAATGGAGTGGAGGATATAGAGTCAGGAGACACTGCGGAAACAAAATTGACAGAAAGTGTGTGAATAGATTAAGAGGGAATGAGTAAAGATAACACAAAAGTTTGAGCCCAATGACTGAGAATAAAGTTATAATTATTAAGAGAATCGAGGAAAATGTTGAAAGAGTGGTTGGAATAAGGTTAAAGTGATTATTTTATGTTGAATTATTTTGACTGTGAAGTTCTGGACAACTTCGTAAGTGAAGATACGCAGCAGTCATTGAAAGTATGAGTTTGGTAGTAAGAGGAACTGTCAGGGCTAGAGCCTGGTATTTGAAGAGTCACACAGCTGGAAGGGAAGAAACTGCTACCATGTCTGCCACCACTATGGCCAGCAGCAGGACCATAGAAAGAGACAGAAGAAACGCCAGGGGAGACATGGGTATGGCGGGTGGAGATGGAAGCATAGGGAGATAGTGGTGAGCGTACAGAAGACATGAGTGGAGAGTTCCCCAAAGGAGACTTGTCCATGTGTGGGAAGCTGGAAAGTCTCAGAGGGAGGGCCTTGAAACCCTGCCATGAATCTTGGAAGTTGGTTGGGAGAAGGCTTTGGCAAACTTTAGAGTATAATTTCACTGGAGTGGGGGTGGTGGTGGCAGGAGCTGGAATTTAGGAATTAAAGAACTATTAGTTGTTAAGGATGGAAAAGCAGTTTCCTTTTTCCAAAAATTGGTGGTGTAAGGGAGGCCAAAAACGTGTGGCCATCTTGAATGTGCTGGGGAGTTGATTTGCAATCACAGGATTTGTGAGATAGCTTGAGACCTCACAACATGGACTAGTGATGGTACTAACTATTGTGGTTTGGAAATGGTCTTCACCTTCTGCTGGAGTAGGACAGGAAGAAACAGTGGAATTGTTTTAGACTTGATGCTGACATGTTAGGTATGGCAGGGGACCCAGAGAGGTGAAATGTCTTGTTCCCTTAACTCTTAACTAATTTGTATGTTCTAATATTGATGAGTCTATTTTCATCACTTGAAAATGAGTTTGGAGGTTCAGAAAGACCTGTACATGTTTCAGACGTCACTCTAATACTTTGCTCTTGTGACTCAGAGTACTTAGGCAGCATTTGTGTGTTCACAGTAAAATACAAATTGGAAGGATGTGTCTTTTGACTCTGTATTTCATAGTTCTCTGTGTATGTGTTTTCATGTACCATTTATGTGCATGAATAGGTATTTCATGGCTGACCAACATTTTACTGCCTGATTATGTGTATAGCTCTTTTGGCTAAGGATAATATTGAAAGCACAGTTGCAACCAAGTAACATATTACTTTGGATTTTAAAAGCAAACACAGTATACATTTTACCCAAAAAGCATGAAGGATGAGTGTAGATTCACAATGAGGCAAGGGAAGAGACAGACTAAATTGGTGAGAGGGTGGCCCAGACCTGCCAGGACCCCAGACTCCTGGAGGTCTGTCTTCTCCCATACAATCCTTTTGTCTATTTTTATAGATTAATGATTTTTTTTTTTGGCATTGCCATTTTTCAAGTGCCAAGTTATAAAAGGTCTAATTGAAGCATGGAACACATTTTATTATTTTCCTCCTGCCATTAAATTTGTAAGATGGCTACACCCAGAAGGAAACATTCACTTTCAATCAACATGAGCTTGAGTTCATGGGCCAGCCTTGAGGATATCAAATGGAAACTGCATAGGAATGTATGAGTATTTCCTTTTAAAATTCTGCTTTTAATTTGGGAGAGCTTTTCATCCCTCTGGGATCATAACCTGTTGTATATATAGCCCAACCTAATCAAGGTAGATGGTATTGACAGAATGACATAGTTTGAACTTAAGCAGGAGGTCAGCAGGCAGATTGTTTTTGCTGTAGGTACTGTAGCCACTAACAGCAAGACTGGGCAGCTGGTTTTATCAGCAGCATTGTTAAATGGAAAGTAGGTATATGTGTATTATACCCCATGAAACCAACCATAGATTTTCCAAATACTGAGATTTTTTTGAGTGAAGTCACACATTTATTGATAATATAGTAATTCTCCAGCTCTAATAAAACAAATAAAAATAAACATTGTATCGCTATCATCAGTCTATTGAATATTTTCCAGAAATCGTTCATGATCTCTATTATTCATATATTATCAAATACATTTTGTCATCCTGTTTTGTCTTCCTGAATTTGTGCTTAATGATTGTACCAAGAACAAATCTAGCTTTTGTGTGTGTGTGTGTGTGTGTGTGTGTGAGAGAGAGAGAGAGTATAATATGCAAACATTCATAAATAAAGCTAGAAATATAAAAAATTTATCTGCTTAGTTTTTCATGTTTAAGACTTCCATATGAAAAACTCAAATTCATAATAAATAGCATGTAAAGTATCAATTCTCCAGGAGATCTATTGCATGATCTATTGCTGCTATATCATTTGATGATGTAAACTAACATAATTAAGGGAATAGAGCTTTTTAAAATGCATTTTTATTTTAATAAATGTCTTTTAAAAACATTAAATGCATTTGTTTGATAAAATGATGTCCTATCCATGCTTCATGACAGGCTCATGGCTTCTGCTGGAGTCAGAGATAGACAACCTTTTGCTAGTCTGATTTTATTTTTTACTGTCATTTTATTCCTTTTTCTTTCGATTTGTTAACAAAAATGGATTGTCTAAAGAAAATAAAATCAAGTCACATTTTCTAGAAGAGATGTAGTACCTTTGATACCGTGTAATGCCAGGGTATGGACTCTCCAGCATGAGACTCAGATTAATGTATTTCTGGATGTGGGGAGATGGAGGGTGCAGCAGAGGGGCGCATCCTGCCTGTGTCATTAGGACAGGTGTTAGAACCCCACATAAAATATATCCTGAGTATCGTCACTTTTTTTTTTTAACTAATCTATTGAAAGATATCTGAAGATTTTTATGGCAGATAGAACTTAATGAGAACTGGTATTTTTTGACTTGCCCATTAATATTCAGACAATCTGTGAAATATTTCTAGGCACTTTTACCTAAGGTCATAGTGAGATGGTGAGGGGCCTGAGGCAGGTCACATCTGTGCTTTGTTTTTGGTGCTCTCTCCTCTCCCACCGTCCTTCATTTTACTTCTAAAAGCCAATGTCTGCTATCAGCCTCTTCTCTTCAGGCTGCTGATTTCCCTTTGCTTATCCTGGAAGAGAGCTGGAAGTGCTTACCTGCTGACCGGTAAAGGAGGGCGCTCGCCTTTGCCTCTTGGAGTAGGACACTGTGAAGCTCTGACACGGGGCCAGGGCTATCTGCAGAACAAGGCTGAGGCTGGACCTCGCTTGGGTTTTTTCCCTTCCTTGTCCTGCCTCTCTCGCTCACCAGTTTTCCTTGGAAGCACCTCCTTAATAAATCATACACATGGGAATCTTTATCTCAGAATCTGCATTTTGTTCTAGGCTATAGATCCATGCCATTGGTTTGCTTAAGGGGCATTTGGTCCTGCTGTGAGATAGTAGTTTGTTTAAAAAATATTTATAGTTTTATGCCATTTCCTTTAGAAATTAAAAAGAACACGTCTTTATGAGACATAGTATAGAATTCTTCTGTGCTTCTTTCTTTTGCAAATATTACCACTATTATTATTTTAAACCAGAGCCCCTTGTAGTGCTACAACCCAATGGATGAATATTGTCCAGATTGGCTTGTAGATATTGAATGTGGAGAGAGAGGGTGAGGGAGAGCAAGGGACTAGAAAGGGACAGGGAGAGAAAGAGAAAAGAGGAGAGAAAGGAACTGACAATGAGACAAACAGACATTGGATTTGAGGTCAAGTTTGAGTCAACAAACCTGACTTATATGAAAACCACCCTTGCTAAATGTGAATGGTAAATTATGTGGCTGTGCGACTTCAGAGTAGCTTCACTTCTTTACCCTACCCCATCTTCTGATGGCATCTGAGGAAATAGTAAGTATAGGAAGCAACAGCACCAGTGTTCTACCAAGTTTTATTTGTTTCATATTCATTCATAATATTGTTTATATCTTGAATTTATTTTAACACTAACATATTTACACATACTAGGCCTATGAACATGAAATAAATTGCTTTACTATTTACTTTGTTTACATTTTTGCCCTTTGACAGTTTGATTATGCCTAACCAGAATCATCCTTTAGCTCTTTGTTACTTTATGGACTTAAAAAAATTAATTAGGGGCTTATGCCAGTATGGAAATGTCTGTGACAGTATTTTAGAAAACTTAATATTACCAAGGGATGCATGTAGAATGTCCACTGACCTATAATAAGCATGGTTTCATAAAATATGTACAGCGAATCTTCCTTAATAGATAAACTATTCTCTAATTTATTTAAAAATCCAATGACCTACATATTCATATGTTCAGAAATCCCCCATTTACTAACATTGTTTCTCCTCTGAGACCTTCCATCTGAACAAATCTGTTAAATGAAGTAGAGGAAGCTTTGATCCAAACTAGGCTAAATCCAGTGGAACGGATGCCCTGCCACGTGTGAATGGGAGCATTAGAATGCCAGAAAAGGGAAATTAGGTGTGATCCTCATATAATCTCTATACCACTGTCTTCTTACCTTGGTGGCAGAGTTTGGGAAACATCCTCACGGAAGGAATCAGCAATAAGAAGTTTGAGTCATTTGAAAATAAGATGTCTACTACATTTGTATTTTTTGTGTAATATAGCTATTTTTCTTTCTTTTTTCCTCTAGCAGTTCACACCATAACTCAGAAAATTTCAGGTTGATTTTGTATCTCAGGTAGTTCTGCTGAGCCAATTCTTACAAACAAGTTTTCAGGAGAAGCACAGATGTGTTTTGCAAAATGCTCTATTCTTTTGTAACAGTAGGTCTTTAATTTGATATCTTGCTCCTTCTTCAGTTCAATGAAAAAGTCACAGAGTTACAAAGTATGCAGGTTGTTTTCAAAGGGCATGCTTGAGTAAACTGTGCATTCTGGTCTTACCTGATCGAGAATAGGATTTTAAAAATTGCATGGGAGCTCATTTGGTTGACCTGCCCTTATTTGGCTATTTTCTTAGTTTATATGAGACTTTGCAAAAAAAAAAAATCTACAGTTTACTCATCAACGCCACATCATTTGAAGAAACTTAAGACCAGGGTTGTAAATACAATTTATGAAGTCACTCAGCAACTGGAGAATGTTTTCAATAGCTTGGAAAGTTAGATTGAATGGTGCATCAGGAAAAGCTGGCAGTAAGGTCAACTGCTGGAAATGCAAACGTTCTTGTGTAAAATGACATGAATTTTGCTTTTATGCTTTATTGACTCGGTGTCTGTAGTACATACACGCTGCAAATTATTAAGATTAAATATGGTTAAGGAATTGTTGAAGACTACATTTTGAAGTGGCACAATTAGGAAGAAATGTGAAGCAACAAAATGAAAATCTTGGCAACCAAAAGGATTTGATAAGCTGAGCTTCAGTGTGTTACCAATCAGTTCTTTAAGAGAAGAAACTTCTCTTTTAAAGCCTTTGCTTGACTTATACTATTATTAGCCAAAGGTAGGCACATTTTAATTATATGTACAGTTTATATTTCTAGAAAACTTGACCTTACAGATGTTCAGAACCCTTGTCAGCCAGCATCTGTTCTCAGTCATCATTTTTCAGTATCCAGTAGAGATACAGGTGCTGAGCAAGTCAGAGTAATAGACTATAATGTGAATCCAGGGGTCTTGGCTCCATGGTCCAGTGAGCTGGTTATAAACTGACAAGGAAACCTACGAGAGAAAGGAAGTCCACTCACTACGAGATGGGCTGTAAATATGAACTGCTGCAGATCAGGCATGAAACTGTTATTGAGTTTTGAAGTAAATAATATACCCTCTTTTGATTTCAGAACATTGTATTAATAAAGTAGGAAGACATGTCCCTGCTGCCTCATAAAATAAACCGTCTTTCATTTCAGAATCACTGGCTTGAATTGATAGATTCCAAGATTATAATAATATTAATACCTTCTAGGATAGCCATGTCCCAAAGTTATTAGATTACTTGAGGGTGGGCCTCTAAGCAGCAGTCGCACTTCAATCTCTCCTGAACATATAAAGACTATTTATTGTGAATTAACACCTTTTAGGCCGTATCAGCAACAACAACAGAAAAAACAGACCATGGATGGTTAGGTCAAAGACCCTATCTAAACAGATTCAGAGGAGATGCTGGCTCTGTGCTCTGGGAAGGGGAAGGTTGACTGGGCAGCCATCAGACATATGCAACTCTTCCCCCATTCCTAAATCCACCTGAGGTAGACACTTGTATATAAAAGAGAACAAGGATATTTCTTTTCTCCCACCTTCACAAAACTCGTACCAAGGAATCCGGGGAAGCAGACATGGTGGCATACTGTGTTGTGCATTCCTTTTATCCCTGACTAATGTGCAAAGTCTTCAAAAATTAGTTACTTAGACTCATAGGAAATTCAGGTTTCTCCTTTTATACTAAAAAATAAAAGAAGAAGACTTATTTTTGGTGAAATTTTTATCAGCCTTTTTCACCATTCTATAAGAAGGAATGATTGACTCAGTTTCCCACAGATACAAGTTTCTGTCCTCAATAAAGACTTTCTTTTACCTTTAGTGAAGGTATCTCAGTAGAAACCTGCTCTTTTCATTATTTTACTAGTCTCCCCAAATCTTAGATGATGTTTTATATTTAAAGTATAATTTTTTTTTTTTTTTGAGACAGAGTCTTACTGTGTCGCCTTCGGTAGAGTGCCATGGCATCACAGCTCACAGCAGCCTCAAACTCTTGGGCTTAAGTGATTCTCTTGCCTCAGCCTCCTGTAGCTAGGACTACAGGTGCCCGCCACAACACCTGGCTATAAAGTATAACTTTTTATAAATGAAATGCAGAGAAACACTAGCTTTAGATCCCATTGTTTGTATATTTTTCATCATTACTTATTTAAGACAAAAAAAAATACACAAGGAGTTTTCCTTTCATAGCCATTGATTAAAATGATGACCATTTGTTGGGTTAATTGCATGTTTGTTCTAATAGAGTGAATTAAGATTAAAGGCCAGAAATGCAGTGAAAAAAATAATTATCTACTTAAAATTAATTTGAAAGTACTTGGTTGTTTTAATTCTCCTTTCAAGTTTTGTGCCAATTGCCAATATAGTCTACAGAATTTACTTTCAAACTTCTTTGACTACAGTAACAGTAAGAAATACAAATATATGTAAGCATATCTCTAGCCCTATCTTATTTCCACCTCTCTTTATGTATCTGTATATTTCTACAGCAAAGCCTTCATGAACAAACAATAAAAAGAAATCTTCGTGAAATAATACTAATACCGTGTATAAAACACTCTGGTATTTTCTAAGCTGTTTAATTCCATCCAATTCTTTGTAAAAAGTTAGTTATGATGTGCTAAATTAATTTTATGACACTATAATTATGACCCATGTTTAAACAATGATATGTATTAAAATTTATTTTAAATGATAGCAAAGTTACTTTGAGAAGGAAAGTTGTTTTACTTTTCTGAAGAATAAAGTGAATATCTTAATTTAGTGCTATCTGGTGGAATATCCATATTCATTTTATATAATTTATTATGTTTTTCTTTATATTCTCCTATCTTAAATCATCCCACTTCCTAAAAGTTACTCTTTGTATTTTTTCCTTCTCAATGAGAAGACATTTAGCAAAGTATTACTAGAGAGCCTTGAATATTTAAAATTATTTCAAATTTAAAAAAAGAAATGTACCTTGATAATTTTTTTTATTCATTTAACAAATAGTTATTATATATTCAGAGGCTATGCCAAGCATTATAATGATGTCTTAACACTGATGGAACTCTTAGCTATGTGTGTCATGTTCTGCTATAAGCTCTCTAGGGAATTCTACCTAGGAGGTAGAATTATCTCAATTTTATAGGTGAGGAAAATGTGCCATAGGGAGATTAAATGATCCTTGTTCAGTTAAAGCCCAATTTTGAACCCAGCGAGTCTGACTTTAGAGCTCACACTTAAAACCGACTTTACTCTTATCATTTCTGCCATCATAGAGCAGAAGATGAAAGACACAACCCCTTCTTCAAGGAGGCGCAAGTGGTAAATAGACTTCAAACTGCTAATCCTTTTGTGTTACAGTAAGAACTGTGATGTGCCTCATGTGCTATATGAGAACAGATGCTTTTGACCCTGAAGGTGATTAAATTTAATACAGAAATGTTTCCGCAGGAAGGAACAATGTCTTATAACTATTTGAGGACAGAGTCAACTCTGTGTTGTTAAAAGACTGCTTTACTTATATATGTAGGCATCTGATACATTTGAGGCATAAATATTCAATAAATGTATTTTTGGGGTTTGTTTTGTTTTGTTTGTGGAAAGTACTATTTTTGCCAATGTTTTGACAAAGTAGCCAAAGCTAGTAAATTTTTTGGGCAGCTTGCCAACAGTTGTTTCACAGAACACTCATGAAAACTAGAAATAACTGGGGCCCAGAACTTTGTGAATGAAATAGTCATGGTGCCAGGTACTTGAGGTGTGAGTAGAAACCACGTATGTGCCCAGAGCTGAGAAAACCACCGGTAAAAATGTTTCCAAAGGAAACCTGTTCAGTACTGTTTGCTTTCAATTTTTGGTGCTAACGTGTTCAGACAATTTTGACTTGGATTGTTCATAGCCTCCTATTCCAGTGCCTAAGAGTTCCTATAGATAGTGAGGAAGAAGGGATCATCATTGCATATATAAAATAGGCCAAAAAGTAGTAAAGTTGTCAGAAATCAGGTTTAGGCTGGGTTCTTCCATCGTATGTATTCACCTGTGGTTTGGTCAAGGGTATTGCAGTTATGAAAGCACAGACTGTTGTGGCTTCAAGAATGTTCTGTTGTACCCCCACACTCTGTGTTGCATATTTAACTCTATCCTGATGTGTCAGGTGGCTCCAGTGAAGTTTTATCATGTGCATGAGAAAGAAAGCTGTCTGTGAGACAAATGTTCATCTAATAAATTGCAGATTTGGGGTACATGGAATATTTGTTCTTAATGGAGTTTGCATGACCCCAAATTTCAGTTCAATTATCTTGTTTTCAGTAGGCTGAATGAAAAGATCTTGTTGCGTATAATATGACTCAGATTTTCAGTGTGTAGCCTGCCAGGGTCTGTTGCTAGTGTTCAGGGAAGACGGGACTCCCACTCCCAGAAACTTACAAAATATGCATTTGCTGCTTTCTTTGAGTCTCTATTCCTATGAGTTACCAAATAACTACCAAATGTAAAACATATAGATCCTGCTCCCAAGGAGTTAATCATGGGAGGAAGGTTTCGTAGTACCACAGTGTAAAGGACAATAAGTGTCAAAAGTAGAAGACAACTGGTGCTATCCTGGTGCAAAGAATCGAGAAAGAATATCCAACTGCAGTGGGCATACATATATCTAGTCTTTTAATGCTTTGCAGAATATATCTCTATAGTAACAACATTTGTCTGCAAACGTTACTTTTATATATGCATTTATATTTGCCGAGAACATTAATTCCCTTTAGATGCTCAATTCCATCCACCCCATCCTACAAAAATGCCACATGCATAGGCTGTCTTTCCTAATAAAGAAATATTGTAATAAAAGAGAGGTTTTATTAAACTAATGCAATAATGACATTTTCTTTGAGGATTTAACACATCATTTTTAATAATAAAAATCAAATTGTCATTATTGTGCCTTGTATACCCTTTATTCAAATCAGACTAAGTACTCCAGCTTCATGGCTAAGCAATGCTCAGGGGGGTGGGTATTTTTAGCATTACACAAATGAATTTCAACAGTCAGATTCATAGTGGGGTGTAGATTATGAATATGGGACCCAGGGAAACCTGTTCATATTTGTGAGCAGAGGGGAAAATGCCTCTCTGGGGCACTTTGAAGGAAATGAGACTGAACATTAGGAGAGAAAATGATTTTGCTAGGTGAGCTTTCAGATGGCAGAATGCTGATACTTTGTGCAGCCAAGCCAGTAATTTCACTGCTTTGACTCACTTTGAATTGATCACTGAAATGGAAGCGTTTGCTTTGTGTGATTAGGCTAGGAATTTGGTATTACCTGGCTTCCTTAAGAAGAGACCAGGTTGTGGCTCTTCCGTCACCTGGACCCAGACATTCTGGGATTGTGTGGAAAATAAGCCTAACAAATGAGGATGCAAAGGGGTAGGTAGTGAAACAGGGATGAGGAATACCTTTGGAGGTGAGATTTTTTTTTTTTTTAATTTTGACATTTCAAGGGAAGTATGTGACCTGTGGGTTCTGTTCTGGAGCAGGGTCATGCGTTGACCTAAATGAGTGCCAATGCCCCTTCCACCTCTGACTTCTGTAGTTTTATTTTACCTGTAAAATGGGAGTCTATGAAATATTTTTAACCTTGCGAATTGGTTATGACACCATTTGTTTAAAGTAATATATAATTATGAGCTGAAATATATCTTCAGACTCACTAGTGTGTAATGAATGTTCTGAATCATACCTCTTTAAAGAGATGTAACTTGATTCTGAAGATGACTGTCATTAAACAGCTTACCTAATTTGTCCACGCATTCTAGAATTAATAATTAAAATATGTTATCAGGGGATAGGGCTTATTTTCTTTAAAACACCCAATCCAAATGTTTCTAAAGAAGTGGTCAGTGTATGATTTTACTTTAAGCATAGCATTCAGAAGTACTTATAAGCTGTTTGGAGCTTATAGGACACTTTGAATATTTACCTTTGTTCAGATTGGACCCCAACACTTTCCTACAATTCGCTTTATGTGATAAATGAGTATTTCTTTGGGTTAAGTTACTTCAAGCGTATATATGTTAGAGTAAATAGGTGAACGCTGCAAGTTACCCTTTCTACCTCCCACTTGAGCTGCTGCAAACAAAACGTAATTTACAGAAATGAAAACAGTCTCCAGCTAGTTTGAGGCTTTTTCCAAAGGGAAGCCTGGGCGTTTGGCTGAGCCAGTTTCTTTAGTACACACCTGGTGTATATCACTTTAAAAAATAAATTATGCCTCATTAAATTACAATTAAATGGAATCGTGATCATTTGTTTTTCTGGAAGGAAGATGTTTTGCATATTGAAAGCCTAATTTGTTGCAGGTGACAAAAACACTGAACAGATTATCTAATATCACTTCATTTTGGGGGGTAATGTTTGTTGGTTAGCTGTGTATACTCCAGTAGTTCAGAATTTTATTAATATGGATTTGGTTGTTTTCACTTCCAAACATCTTTTACCACTTTATCACTTTTTGTACTTTTTTTGAATTTTAGGGAAAGAAACTTCCCTTGGTGTTATGAAGTAGGCATGTTCATTCTTTTTTCTCCATTTGTTCTAATACTATAGTACTGTCCAGTCCCTCCCTTTCCCCTTTGCCCGGTCTCACCACTGTCTCTATATCCATTTAGTATCGTATCTATACTTTAAGTCCCGGCTAAACTTTCTTACTCTTCCAATAAGTCTCCCCTGAATCTTGACATTGGCAAGGATACTTTCTCCCTCCTTTGAGCTGACACAGCACTAGTTCTATCTTGCTTTTATGATGACTGGCATCTTTTACATTGTAGTACTATAAAATCTTCCTGCCATCATATATTGCAGTGGTTCTCAACCTTCCTAATGCTGCGACCCTTTAATACAGTTCTTGTGGGTCGTGACCCACAGGTTGAGAACCGCTGGTATAGTAGCATCCATCCACCAAAGCTTCATCCATCTCTAAGCTTGGTATCAAGTTGTAAATAAGAAAAGTGTTAATGGACTGGTCTGTCATTTTGAAACTTGGTGTGTTGAATTTGGAGGTTCCTTAGATAGTCAATGAGAGATATTGTATTTGGGGCTCCCTAAGTAATATATACAGTTGAATTCTAGAGTTACCAACAGTCTGAGAGCCTTGAAGAAAATGGATACCTGTTAAAATCTGGTCACTAATGACCTTAATTATTGCTTTTAGCCCTGGAGTAGCATGGGGGTCTCTGAGGGGCTCAGTGTTCCTAAAACCTAATGTGTGCTCATGTTCTGTTACTGCTTTTTTTTATGGTTAAAGGCCCTCGATTGTCCCAGAAAAGGCATCAGGGCTAGTGCAAAAACTTGAAAGTAAATTTTATAGAGCCAGCAATGGTTACATTTTCCAAGCGTTTGAACATCGATGTGTATCATATATACTAACAATTTGGGTCAAGCTATGTAATTTGTTGAAGTAGTATAGAAATCAAAGCTCAGCGACAGAAAGTGCAACTGAGAACCTGTAAGATAATTTAATTTGTTACAAGGAGTATTATTTTAAAATATTAGAAAATGTAAGGATACGCTTAGCTCAAATTCTTTATTTTATTTGTGGGGGGTAGTAAGCAACTAGATGTCATTATAATATCTTCTTTTGCTTTTAATGAATTTTCTACCAAACTCATATATTCTTTGCTGGTGCTGGAAGTTATATTAAGTTTGCAAAATTCTCCCCCAGTAGGCTGGGAGAAGGCCAGTGTGAGGGTCCCTTTTCCTGCTCCTTTCTTTCTCTAGTGACCTGTCACCTAAACTCTGTTTTGGGGGTGTCTCTCTACCTTGGGCAGATGTTCATTCTCCTTTTCAGTCAACATGTTTCCTGATCTTACATAACCTCAGCCTAACACTGTGGAGGAAATTGTTATAATGTCTCCCTGGAGAAGGCCCTGTTGCCTACGATGAGGAAAATACTTAATGATCACTTTATTCAATACTTGCAATATGTTTTAATATGATTACTGATATGAAAGTTTAATAAGCTATATCCTGGTTAATTTATTAATTTCCCTCCATTTGCACATTCTCAATATTCATGACCTTTCTATTCATAAAAGTATATCTCTTTGTCGGTGCCCAGGTGCCATGCCACGTTTTCTGTACCTCAGACTGCATAATGGGACTGTCCAATGACACCTCCTGCCTGGCTGGTTAGTAATTAAAATGCCAGATGACATAGTGGCAAGGGCTTTAGAAATATTTATGTGAGATAAATTATTAATTTATGTTCTATTCAAGACAGTTTCAATATGATAAACATTTACTTATCTTGATAATTAGATGGGGTGATTTGTGGTATATGTAAGTTACACTGTAGATTTTTCTTATGATTCTTTTCTCCTCTGACAATTTCCAACTAATTAAATAAACTCACCTTACATTTATGAGCCTGCAGAATTTGAACTACATTTTAAAAAGTACTTTAAATAATTAAGAGCACATAACCAAAATGAAAAAGACTCAAAAAAACAACTAAAACTCTTCGCATGCCCACCAGTTAGCCATTTGTTTTTGAAAATGTATGAGGTGAAAAGAATCCACTTTGGGACCAGGGCTACACAGATGGGAATTTTAAGTAAACAATTCAAAGCAGCATTCTAATTCTCTGGGGGTCAGACGTGGAGGTGGTGCTGGCCACCTTGTGGGTTTGAGACTTTATTTTCAATTAGGCAAATGAAACAGAGGCAGCACTATATCCATCAGCCTCTTAAAATACAAATATTCTCTCTCTTTTACTTTAAAAATGATGCAAAAGAGCATTCTCAAGGATGCTTTATTTTCCTTAGAGATGGACTAACTTTCCAACAAGGTAGTCCAACATGTAAAAAAATGTAGGGGAGGGAGCTATATTGTTTCAAAGTAGAAAAAAAAAAACCAAACAAGAAATAAATAAAAACAATATATACTTGTTTATTAATTAGGAATGAAAAGACTTCTAATTTTGAGCCACAATCCAGTAGAGTAACAGTTTTTGTCATGTCACTATTTTGTATGCAAGATTGTTTTCTGTAATGTACTCCATAGTTAGTGAAGATAATTTTGTGGAGAAAGAATAAGTTTATAGACTTTGCCTTTAAATTTCTTGAATATAATCTTAATAACTATCATAAAGACTATAACCATGTTAACTTTAAAACACCTTCAAATTTTAGTAATTTGAAATGTATTAAAATAACTAAAGTTATTTGTAGGGAAGGAGGAGGAGGAGAAGGGAGGAGGAATGGAGAAGAGGACCACATTGTTCGTGTATGTAGAGATCATCATTAAAGAAAACTCAGGGAGGCACCTGTGGCTCAAGGAGTGAGGTGCTGGCCCTATATGCTGAAGGTGGCAGGTTCAAACCTGGCCCTGGCAAAAAACTGCAACAACAACAAAAAAAGAATACTCAGGAAATACCAATCTTAGTGTCTTACTGGTATTAGAAGTTGGTAGCGATTTAAAATCCACTTCTCCCTTGCCTTTCCACATATTAATTTGGGTATTTTAATGTTAGAAACAATCCATTTCAGGTTGCTTAGTGCAAGTGGAAAGTAGGATAGATTAAGGCAGAATTGACTTTTAAGTTCAGAAAGAAAATCAATACCTAGATTGTATAATTTCTGGGGGGAGACAAGTGTCTCACTAGTTGATTCTAAAAGCATGACAATATATCTAGATTTTTCCTAGAATCACTCCACCCTCCCTGTTTCTTAGGCATGGATGTGCCTGTACGTGTGTGGATGTACACAGAGAATTCTTTGGCAATGTTTATGTATGCATTTCTATCAAGTATTAGAATTCCTCTAATCAAAATAACGTGACACCCACGTTGAGAACTCTTGGATGACATAGTACTTGTAGCTTCCTTATAGTAAAATTGTCTTAAGTCATGTTTTGAGTGGCGATTACTTACTTGGAGTGAAAACTATGCGATACACACTCTTATAAGTGGAATTTGCTTCCCTATATTGTAATGTATTACTTTACTTTTTCTAGAACATTGCCTTACTTCCCCTGAAAATTTCTGGACAACCGGAGATGGTATATTTCTCTTGCATCCAGTGGCTTTTCATATTTAAGCCATACATTAGAAACCTGATAGTGTTTTCTTTGCATTAATCTTCATCTCACCGGAAATGTCTTTGGCATCTGTGCTACTTTACTACAGTTCACAGAAGTGACTTTTCATGATTTGGGGTTGCTCCATCTGTTCTAAGACACAGGATTAACATCTCAACTCTTCCTGGGGGATAATCCTAAACCCTGATCTTACCCTGTCCTGAGAAGGGAAATTAGCGGAGAATACAAAGTAATGCCTCTGTGTAATTATCCAGCCGGCGTACGGAATGGTACGGATCTGCATGAGCCCCAGTACTACAGTGTCCCACCTTAGCTCTCCAGCCCTTTACTCGAGTCCTTACTAGCTTTCTCTAGACTACGCAGCCTTTTCCTTTTCTTTGTGAATTCTGTCATTAGCGTACATGGAAACACTGATTTCCTATTTAAAGCTTTCTATGTGGATGAGTCACACATTCAGAAAGTATCTGAGCCTATCACGGCTTTCCATGCACACTATTGTCACCGTGTGCTCTGTTGGCCTGCCCATCACTGCAGGGGACTACATTTTTCATTGCTTTGGTGGTGAGATTAGAGCTTCCCCCTTGAGGGCACCTCATAAAAAGGTTTGGATGCCCCCTGGTACATATATACAGGGATAACTATTGCATGTGTGTAGATTGGGAAGTAATTAGAGGGTTAACACAAATTATAGCCATTTGCTTTGTGTCTTTTTTTTTTTTGCCATAAGAAACATCTATATTGAAAACAGTGGCCGGTCACACAGAAATTCAGCCAAACTTTTTTTTTTTAAATCGGTGTAAATCTCCCATGCTGTTTAAATGTCGAAACTAAATTTACCAAACTTGGCAGATTTGTAAAGCTGAGCAGGACTGCCAAGTGTTCCCAGTTTCAAGCAGAGAGAGTTCTAACAGTTCCTGAAATACTTGTAGGAGGCACCTGGTGGTGATTGCAGTTTTACAATTCTTCCCGAGTTCCTACCTTGCTAGCCGGCATGTCTGTACACCGACCATTATTACAGTAGTGATAATGTGTCAGAATTGGACGGTCCTAAAATAAGGCACAGCCCCCAGAAGACAAGCCCATTCCTACGACATCTTTGTGCAGAAGAACATTGAGGAATAAGCGTGAGGTTCTTGACGTCAGAGCCAGCTGGTTACATCAAGCAAGTAAAGGGAGAGAGCACAGAAGATGGAAACGACACGTGCACACCTGCAGATGTGACCTGACCTATTTCTTTTTCCCCATTTAATCAGGGATTGTTGTCTGAGATTCTGCGTAAGGAAGAAGACCCTCGGACAGCCTCTCAGTCTCTTTTGGTAAACCTGAGGGCCATGCAGAATTTCCTCAATCTGCCAGAGGTGGAGCGGGATCGCATCTACCAGGACGAGAGGGAGCGGAGCATGAACCCCAATGTGAGCATGGTCTCTTCGGCCTCCAGCAGTCCCAGCTCCTCCCGAACCCCTCAGGTGAGAGACTTGCTCTGCTGACTATCCCCTCTGCATTCACTTATACTGTGTTTGCCCTCAGAAACTAAGAGGCATAATTCAAGAATACGAACGTGCCAAAGAATGTGACCCTTTGGCCATATAACAGTGTAATAGTGTACATCCATTTCTGCCCCTTTAGGGAAGCCCCTCCTTCCATACATGGCAGGTGTGTGGGTGGGTAGGCAGGAGTGAGTGCAGGGTAGGCCCTAGAAGAGTGGTTCTCAACCTTCCTAATGCCGAGGCCCTTAATACAGTTCCTGTGGGTTGCGACCCACAGGTTGAGAACCGCTACTCTAGAATGTCTTCACACAGCTGCTGTGTTATCGAAGAAGGAGTTGGGGTTTTGTGTTGAAGCTGAGTTTGCATAGCAAGCACACTGCTTTTCCTGAAATTGTACGTTTCTTAGGATGGGATGGAGGGTGGTCGAGAGCAGGGGACAGAGAGTAGTCCAAGATTCAGTCTGAAAAAGGCAAAATGAGGCTAAACCTGAATGTAGTGGAGGCATTGCAGTGCGAGGTCAGAGGGAATGAGATACCACTCCGTGATCCCTCAGAAAATGATAGTGGAAGCTAGGCCTTAATTACTTTCCTTTCTAAGATGGAGATCCCACAGGATTTGGTGACTTCCATCCTTTCTCTCTACACACTGTAAAAGTATTGTGTTCTCAGGCCTTCCTTGCAGATGTATACATCTAGCAATGCTGTATCTTCAAAGATCCCAACCATGAAGGGTCAGAGTCTCAGGCAACCAGGGGTTATTTCCAATTCAGACTGAGCATGCTCCCTATTTCCCCTAAACTTTTACTACACCACAGATTTATGATAAAGCTATTCCATTCACTGTTGCTAAGATGGTTGCAAGTTCCATCTTAGTAATAGTTCTCAAAGCCTGTATTTAATAGGCAGACATTTATATACATGTAAAAACTGGGTGCTTCAGAACCAATGGCTGTTTTGCTTAGATACTATAGCTTTGGTTTTATAAGTTTGTTTCCTGATAAATTCCAAGGAATTGATTAAACATAGAAGCAGAATTTTATCCTAATGGAAATATTTGAGCTTTTCCAAATACATCCATTTTTCACACATTTTAACTCTTCTTACATTTTTTGCATTCCGCAGTAAATTTTTAATTGAAGATCGCTATTATGCCCTGCCAAATTGTGTTACTTACATTTTAGTCTTCAGTGAATTATGAGTTTTAGTTACTGTTAAACCAAAAATAAGTCCCTTGACTGCTTACTTTGAGTGAGACCAAGCCTTTTTATTTATTTTTTAAAAATTCAGGGGTGGGGGCATACAGATTGAGCTGTTATGTTGGGCAACTTGTTAATTTGTGCTAATATTTACTTCTGTTAAATTCACTAGTATTTTTGACACTTTTGAACCCCATTGAACCATTATAAGAGAGTCTAGCTATGCTTCTTGGCCATTTATCCAGGCAGCTCTTCTCAGAAAGTTACCCTACTGACTAGAAAATAACACAGGTGGTATGTGCTTTGTTTTGATCTCCTTTTTATTATTTTTCTAAAAAGATTATATCTCACACACCTTTCAAGGATGTTTTAGTTTGCAGGTTCAGACCAGCTTGCAAGGCCTTAGGGTCAGTGTTTTGCTTATTTTAAACAGAGTACCATCTATAAAATGCTTAGATAAAGGTGCCCTTGAAGGATAAGTATAAAGGGAAATCGATCATTTATTTTCACAGTTTTGAGATTTTTGAAATTAAGTATGAAATATTTAAGCATGTTTTTGAAAATACAGTTATGGAATTGCATTTTTACATTCTCCAGAATTGTCTTCTTTGGAGAAGGAAAAGATTGAGAAAGGGGAAGTTATTAAAGTCTTTTAAACCATTTCATGATTACCTGCTTACAAAATTCATTATAGGCATAGCGGTAGTAAAGACTCATAAAATGGCAGCGCTTTCATTGTGAGAACATATATTAGAGTAGTACTCACTGGCTCCGCCTTTTTGTTGAAGCCAGTGATTTATTGCACTCAGGCAGTCTAAGTTGATTCAGGGAGATTATTTTCCAGACCCCACTGGCACTTCAGCATTGGTGGGCTAAAAAACAAATTGAAGAAATTTCAAATTTGAAATTAAACCTCTAAGTCTTGCTCATAATTCTTCAATTGGCTAGTATTTCTTGGTGTGTTTAATGATAACACCATTATCCCAACCATACCAGGATAAGCATGATCATTTGTTAAAGGCCTCACTGTGCATCAGGTGTTGTGAGCATTTTGCACGAATTCAGTCATCACCATTTTCTGGTATTGTCCCCATTTTACAGCTGAGGAAACTGAGGTTTAGACGGTCTGAATACCTTGTAGTATGGCTGAATGGTAGAGGTAGGATTTGAAGTCTAGTTACTCTGATCCCAGAACCTGAGCTCTCAGCTATATATTGTGGTTCCTTGAGGAGTTTCAATTTAGCTCTAGCCCTCAGGGTTCTAGAGAAGATCTGACCCAGGGGTCCTCAAACTTTTTAAACAGGGGGCCAGTTCACTGTCCCTCAGACTGTTGGAGGGCTGGACTATGGGCCTCTGGACGAGTCGGCTGCTAAGCAGGACAGGCAGTGGTGGCAAAAACACCCAGTGGGCCGGATAAATGTCTTACGTGGGCTGCATGTGGCCCGCGGGCCATAGTTTGAGGATGCCTGATCTGACATGTCAGGTCAATACTTACCTTATTCTAACCCCAAAGCCAGTGAAGAAAACCTAGTTGAGAAAGGCAGAAATCATACACTAAAATATTCACTTAGCAGGGAAAGCACTGAGGGTTCACTAGAAACTGAGAAGAACGAGTAGTTTCTCAGAAAGAATGACAGAGAACTGGATTATTACGGGAAGGTCCCAACCTAGCAGGGAAGAGTATTCCTGTAAAAACAGCACCCAGAGTGAACTGGAGGTTTGGGGGAGTTCATGCTTTGGAGCCTGAAAGACATGAGTTCAGACTGTGGTTCCTTCACTTGCTGCTGCATGTTCTTCCAGTAGGTTAAATCCTCTTTTATTTCACTTTCTTCATTTATAAAGTGATAACAATAATGTCTAACTCACTGGGTTGGAGATTCATAGAAGAATTAAACGAGGTAACAGAAGTTAAAACACTTTCTAGAGTACCTGGCCCATAAAAAGTACCCCACAAATTATACTTCTTATTACCTCATGGTAATTACAAAATAGTATGAGAGAGGGAGGTCAAAGGAGAATGCCAGAGTCACTGAGCACCCTTAGGAAGCAAGGCCTTCATGGAAATTTAGTGCCTTAAGTTCACCCTCTGGACATTGTTGATCACATAATGTTCAAACTGCATCTTATGTCTTTCTTCAGTCCTGTGGATTGTTGGATCCAGTGGAGTATAGTCAGGGTATCCACAGAGAAAAATTGTGACAGCCCCCTTGGTTTGAGATTATAGGGTGGTTGAGAATGAAAAGAAAAAATCCAGTTTCAACTGGTAGTGCCCAGGGATCAGGGCTGTCTTTTCCTGGAGATTTGCTGCCAGGGCTTCTAAGAAAGTGGCTCAGCCTCTTCCATTAGACATCAGCAATGCATTTGGGGGCCTGGACCAAGCAAATGTTCTGACCATCTTTTTGATCGAGTAGATTCAAACGTTTTAGGGTTATCCTAGCCCCAAGAAGTACAGACACCTTCTGTATTGTCCTTCATTTGTCTCTGAAGCTGATGGGAAATCATTCAATTAAAACAAGCACGGCAGAATACATAAAACCACGATATGAGTTTAAGAAAATGAAAACGGCACATCAACGGCATTCTGAAGCCTAGTTTTATGAAATGAAATTTTGTTTCATTTCCACTGATTTCCTAGGTGAAATTAGGTGACTGTCTGGGTAGCATAATGATGATAATGATGGGAAACCATACATACTCGAATGACATACATACAGCTTTAATAAAGAACGAGAGAGACTCAGGGGAGTGCCTTAAATTGAGTAATAATTTATTATTTAGAGACCTCTACCCATTTACTCATTTTTTCTGGAAGAATTGGTTCTTCCTCTAAGGTGTGACACTTTGAGAAAGCAAAAGGTAAGTGTGTGTGTGCTCTGCATGTTTGTTTTGCAGTTAGACGATTGCTTATAGTTCGGTGTCCAGGGTAGCCATCCTACCTGTGAACCATCCAGGACACAGTGAGGGAGCAGAGTTGACAGCATTCTGCGTGTCCTATAGGAATGCAATGCAATTATTTCCAATCACAATTAACCTGATTAGAATAATGGACAGGAAGTGTCCCTCTGTAGCTAATGCGGTTTGGCATCAGCTGACTGAAATCCTTTGATAATTTCTGCACAGATGGCTGGGCTGAATGCAGCACTTTTTAAATTATTATTTTCATGGTCTCTTGGTAGGCCAAAACCTCGACACCGACAACAGACCTCCCTATTAAGGTGGACGGCGCCAACGTCAACATCACAGCTGCCATTTATGACGAGATCCAACAGGAGATGAAAAGGGCCAAGGTGTCTCAAGCCCTGTTTGCCAAAGTGGCTGCAAATAAAAGTCAGGTGAGTGGTTTTTAAAAGAGCAAAATTGAGGGCTGGAATTGGACCCTTCTCCTCCTCCCACCAATAAAAATACATCTGTTCCTACAATAATAATAACAATAATATTCTCCAGGGAACCTGTCATGTTCTGCTTTTTGCTCTATGGATTGCTTTTATTCCCAGTGGAGTTCAAAATAGAAACTAAGCCAAAACCTCAGCTTTTTTCTTTTAAAAAGTTTTTTTCAGAAAATAATCAGCCTTGAGTGATTTTTCTCCGTAGAACTATTCTAAACACTGCTGTGTACTCTTGTTTATCCTTCTGTCGTGGGTTTCATTTCTTTGTTGTTTGTTTTTTGGTATTCAAACAAAACATAGAATGTACATAACAGCACCTTTCCGAGACCATGTTTTAGCCAGGTATCATCGTCTCCTGTTCCCACCAGGGAAATGGCTGACTTCGTTATAATAACCACTTTTCCCCAGCCCCAGAGACACCTTTCAATGTCAGGTGTTTCTTTTATGTACAGAATACAGTTGTTTTTCCAGGAGGAAATACACGGCGGGGAGTGCAGAGTAAGTGCTAAAATCTTTTAACAGAAAAACATAGAAGCTTATCCAGTAAAATTTTTCAAAAAGCTGGGATTGTGGGGAATGCAATGCTCCAGGGAAAAGAGCCGACAGATGCTTAGATTTTTTATTTCTGAAAGCAGCAACAGTTGATGGGATCTGCTATCTGCTTTGGTTCGTTTAAAGGGGGCAACTTTTGTCCAAACCGAAAATCCTGGTTAGTTTGAGGAGCTTACTTATTTATTCTTAGGATGAACAACTAATGCAGTGCGGAGGAAACACAAGTTAGTTGAAGCAGAAGTTTGAGAGTCCTTTGATTCTGAGCTTCATTTCCTCTGTGGCCTTGCATGACAAATATTTTCATCCTTACATATGTAAATGGTAATATGGTCTATCATCTCCCTAACAGATTTGTTGTGTGCTATAAAGAAAGGAAGTTAATGAGTTTTCTATTAAGCAAGGACGTTTTCAATAAAAATTGCTTTGAAAACTTAAAAAAAAATTCAAATGATAATCTAAATGTTATGATTACATTAATTATATGGCTTTGGGGGGGATAAGAAATTTTGACCTACAGTTTTGCAGTAACCTGATGTAGGTTGTTTTCAAATGTTGATAAAGGAAGAGGAGGAGAATATCAGGGAACTTTAAAAATGTTTTAATGTTTGTTTTTCTTTTCAATTTTGCTGTACTAATTTTTCCATATTACTCTGACTTTCTCTCATCAATGAAATCAGTGACATACAGCTTGCTAAGACAGGATGTCCAACCATAGTACATGAAAAGAAAATACCGTGGAGCCTTCTTAAACTGTTAAATGCATAAAATCCCATGTACCACATGGCAAAATATAATGAGAGTTGGAGCTGTTAAACGAATAAAGCTGTTAAATGCATAATGCCACTTGGCAAAACTACTGTGCATTTAATGGTTTTCCACTGTGTAATAAAGGACATATGTGGTGAATGTGCAGTGAGTATAAAAGCTGCACAATTGATTTTGCAAACCTGCCCCTTAGTTGTGACTTGATGTAAATATCAAAGTTTCACTTGGTCCTTCTTTTATAAGCAGATTTTAAGAAAGGCTGAGGACTATGGTCTGAGAGTTTATTTCACAATGCCTTATAATCTTCCTGTTGACTTGGCACCATGGCTTTTAGAAATAGTGATGCCTTCAGTCCTCTACCGACCCAAATAATTCAAGTAGCTGATTGAAACCTGCCACTGCCAATTGGCAGAAGCTTAGCTCTCCAAATTTTTGATGTTTCCTAAAGAATCAGTAGTCCTGATTTTGTAGAGTGTGGGGGAGAACATAGTTCTAGGAATTAACATGCAAAAGGGTTGAGATTAAGTGGGGATAAGATGGTTTGAGGTTTTGAAGTTTTTCTTTTTTCATGGGACAATGATCTCATTCTTATTTATGGATAAGGAAATGTATTATAAATAGCTGACTGTTTCTACAACATTTATAAGTTAATTCAGGCTTTTTTTTTTGGTTTTTTAATAATTAAAAATATTTTTTTTGATGGGGGAAAAGGGGAACAGAGCTTGTGCACTCTCCCTGGGTGCACCACCCTATAGGATCCTGCACACGTTCAGCTATTCAGAAATTCCAGGCAGTATACTTTTTAAAACATGGTGCTTCCAGGCATGAACATCACTGATAGTTTCAAAGGCAATTTAATGTAAGATATTCACTCCATTTTATAAATACCACTGTTCACCTGATAAAAGGCATGTTAGTAAAATCAGTCACATGACTTGGTACCTCTCACATGTATGTGGTGCATATCCATAAAGTGTACATATGTATGTGTATGTGGATGTGTATACTCTGACTAAAAGTGAGACTCAGCCTCACTGGGCTGCGATGGAGAGTGCCACACCACTCTGCTGGATTGTGAGGATTGAGAGAACAAAGGTTTTTCTTCTACTCTCTTGATTCCCTCTTTTTTCCTCTTTTATGTGTTTAAATTATATTCTCACATCATCTTTATTATAGCCATTATGATATCCCCATAGTTACAAAATAGAGAAAAGAATACAAAATCATCACAGCTATTGATCACAGCTATGTATTAAGTGGATGGACATCATTAATATCAATTTTCCTATGAATAGATAATGACACATATAAAATATGTGCAGAAAACATAAAGAAAGATCCTCTTTTATTTTCTATTTTTTCAGAGGGATCAAAAGCTCTTGGATTGCCTGAAGGGGCAAATGCATAAGAAGGGCCCTCTGATGAATTTAGGGAGGAACTCAGTGTGAACTGAGGCAGTCCTGGAATCCCGAAGGCCACTTCAGATGCATAGCAACCCTCCCTTTCCATTCAAATGGACCCACCATTAAACCTCTTTGACTCCTTGGTGTGAATTGCTGTAATCAGCTATTGAGAATAATACCCAACACCTGCCCCCTGTGAGTTAGGGAAGCTTTAAATAGGGAGGGGAAAAGGGTAGAAAATTTTAGGACAGTTAGGGGGTGGGTAAGGATGATCTTTGAGGGCTATAACTGTATATAGGGAACAGCCACACTGTGAGGGGAGGGATTCACAGCAGGAACTGAAAGGGTGACTAACTAGTCTGTGGTGAAATGTTATTGGTTACTGGGGAGTGTATGTTTTTTCTTAGTCCTTGGGCAACATCAGGGTGCATCTGCAAGGTCAGCCCCTCCTCCTCCAGCTCAGCTGTGGTATCCCTGGTCATGGCCAGGTCAGTCAGTCCATTGCCCAACTCCGTTAGGTATCTTCTATCTGTCCCTTGCCCCTTTCTTCTTGGGATCAAAGAAGAATAAAAGAAGAAGAGAAGACATGCTTATGCACATTTCAAAAAAATGAAGCATGTTTACTTCATTTTTTATTTAGTACGAGTTCTTTAAAATAATTTTGTGTATGTGAATTCTGAGGATTACCTTTCCAGGATATTCAGGTCATTGCTCTTGATGGAATAGTATGACACCATGGCTAGTGACTGTCCTTTGCGAGATAGGAGTGAGGGGTTCCAGATAGGAGCCGTAATGTAAAGGGATATGGAAGGTTTTCTGTATTACGTCAGTCTGCCCCTTCCATACAAAGGGCCCCAGGAAGTGAATGCCATAGCATGTAGTCTGAGTGGCCATGGGAATGCCTCCTCGTCTCTCAGTGGCTTCTAGTACCTGTTTCCCTGAAAATAAGACACTGTCTTATATTTATTTTTTCTCAAGAAGACACACTAGGGCTTATTTTCAGGGGATATCTTATTTTTATTAAGTATAATACAACAATCTACATTTATTCAAATACAGTTAAGTCATCTTCTTCTGGAACCTGACAGGGGGAGCCGACCTTGTTGATGGGGCTGGCACTAGTGATGCATGAACTCCTTTCCCCTAGCCGTTCACATGTGCACAATAGGATGCCTGCAACTGCGGTTACCACATGCAGCCTCAGTTACCACACGTGCACCCGTGCAAGTGCAAATGGCTTGGAGAAAGGAGCTGTGGCAGATAAAAGGTCTTCCAGTCTTCCTTACCGCTCCATGCTAAAATGCATAGCCACGCCCATCACTAGGTCTTATTATCGGGTAGGGGTTATATTTAACAAATGCATAGAAATCCTGCTAGGGCTTATTTTGGGGGGTAGGTCTTATTTACAGGGAAACATGGTAATCCCCTATCCCTCTTACTCAAATCCTGTAGGGCTGCTTTTCCCCTGGTTTCCCAACTGCACCTAATCTTTGGTGATCTGGGAAGCAGAAATCTGGTGAGGAGAAAACATAGTGACCATGGGCACTCCTGCTGATGTCCCCCTGGGACGGCCGTGTACTATGAGGGCACCTTCAGCCACACTTCTTTCCCTTTGCATCAATTACCCCTTTTCCCAGACACTAATTCATTGTTTCTTTCACCTCCTGCTCTTTTCTCTCTTTTCTAGCCTACACTAATTCAGCTCGTGGAATGCCAAGGATCATCTGAAGTTGGTTTTTGGTGTTTTTTGAGAGGAGAGTGAATCTTTATTATTTGTATACTCAGAGACACAATTCTATTTATATAACTGTTTTCCTCTTAGGTTTAAGCAAAAATAGAGTTGAGAGAGAATGGAAAGGGGCTTAATTTAATCCCTGTTTTCCCTGTCCTCTGTTAAAAAGATAAAAACAAACCATGAATAAAAACTTTAGAAAGGCACTGGGTTTTCTTTCTGTATAAGGAAGGTAGAGAGACGTTGTGTTCCATGTGGACAAGGGGAAAGAGAGAGCCTGGTGGTAAACCCCAGATGGTAGTAACAAAAGAGCCACTCCTGGAGGCTGTTGGGATAAAAGAAAGAGGGTGATCTGGGGGAAACAGAGACCCAGGGGCGTCCCTGGTGAGATGACACTGGTAGGATGCCCTTGTCTGTACCAAGGTTTGCAGATCCCTGCCAGTTGTTGGAGGAGCTGCTGCTAGAGTCAGGGGTGGGAGAGTCCTTCTTACTACAAAAGGTAGAGTAGGAGGCACAAATGTGATTCCATTGTAGCTAGATGAGATGTATTTCTGGCCTTTAATACACAAATCTAAAATCATTTTCCCCATAGAAACTGGGATCTGCATGGTGATTGGGTTTCAGTATGTTCTACGCTTCATGTACATTTGGATTAAGTGGATTTTGTGTGCTGACCTTTATTCCTTATCATTATGTTTCTACAAAAAAAAAAAAAAGTGTTCTGAGTTCTCAACTGCCTAACAAATTGCTTTCTTTATGTTTTAGGCTCAGATGAATATCTTCTTAGAATCCAGTCTTTCCTCACAGATAGTTTAATTTTCTTGACTGGCTAAATGATTTAAAGTACACAGGACTCCATGGCAGGCCTTTTTAAAATACCAAAAACAATGGAAAGAAAGGCAGCATTACCTAAAGAAAAATAATAGATTTTCTTTTGGCTTGTTTCCTTCCTTTTATTGTTCTTTGCTATAAGAGCAATAGCAAAGGAGGACCCCAGCAGGAATGCCCACGGTTACTATGTTTTCTCACCAGATTTCTGCTTCCCAGATCACCAAAGATTAGGTGCAGTTGGGAAACCAGGGGAAAAGCCACCCTACAGGATTTGAGTAAGAGGGATAGGGGATTCCTAGAAGCCACTGAGAGAGGAAGGGCTCCCATGGCCACTCAGACTATATGCTGTGGCGTTCACTTCCTGGGGCCCTTTGTATGCAAGGGTCAGACTGAAATTTATATCACATGCAGCATATGTGCTAATATTTGCCTCATTCAGTCATGGCAAATATATTTGTTTTTGCATTTTTTCTTAAAAATGTCCCAGGCATGATTTAGTACATATTGTTTTTAAAGAAATAACTTCTATTTTTATGATTACTCAAGTAACAATACCTCATTTCAGAAAATTCAGAAAGTGAAGAAGAATACAAGGGTGAAAACATGGATCACCCATATATCTATAGCCCAGAGATAATGACTATTAGCATTTTAGAGTCTTTCCTTTCCTAATACAGATGTGTGC
>NW_003852408.1:31812731-31832133 GCF_000181295.1 Otolemur garnettii
GGCCCAGGCTGGGGATTCTAACCCGCCACCTTAGGTGTATGTGGCTGGCGCCTTAGCCGCTTGAGCCATAGGTGCCGAGCCCATACACACTTTTCCATCCAAACTGAAACCATACTGTGCAACATGTAGTTATAAGACAAGTTAAAACTACAATTATTTTTTTTAAGCCAAACTATCATGTGGGGGAGTAAGTTTGTAAAACATAATATATTATCTTTGATCTCATTATTTAGTTTCCTAGCTTTTAGAAAATGTTGTTAAGGGATCAAAATTTTGCCACTTGTGCTTTGATGTTCATCTTAAATTACTAAGTTCCCATGATGGGGATAGCTTTCTGGGGGTGAGGATAACTCAGGGCAGTGGAAGTAGACGTGTGGCTGCCCTGATCTCTCTGGTATAAAGAGTGACGGGACGTGCAGGCCATCAGATGCCCCACATGAAATGAGCTGGTGGTCTCAGCCTCAGTTCTACACACTTTTACTTTTGTCCTTGATATTCAGCCTGGCAGACAGGGTGATGTGAGGTGTGCAGCCTTGCCTGAGTAGCTGCACCTTTTTGGTGATTAGGTTTCTTCAGAACACAGTCGTTCTAAGAGCCTATCAAGGAACAGCTTCTACTTTTGTCAACTGGGGCAGGTATACCGTGATTTAGAGGCCAGTTGTCAAAATCAAATTAAAATAATTAATATATTTACACTAGAATTACCACTTGAAAAAATTTATTATACCTACTGAAGAAATTTTCCAAGATTTCCAAATGCCAAACTAAGTGAGCAGTTAACACAATGGTGCCCAAGCAGGGGCCAAACCTGTCAATTTCCCCTCTTTCTCTCAGCATAATCTCAAGAAATTAGGTTCTGAAGTCTTATTAGCAAAAATTCCCATAAGATCCTGGTTTTATTATTAACCTCATAATCAAGAATTGGGTTCTTCTTACAACCATCATAGTTATTATGTTAATTTTTCATGCCCCAAACCTAGCCTTTATGAGAGTCCTCCATTAGGTATCAGTGGAAATTAATTGCAGACCTCATATACAGTTCTTAAAATGTCAAATAACTTTTGACAAAGTTCAGGGTGAGGTGAAACCACCAATTCATTTTACATGGGGCATCATATGGCCTGTACTTCCTGCCACAGTTTGTACCGGAGAGATCAGGGCAACCACACACCTACTTCCAATCCTGAGTTATCCTAGCCCCACAAAGCCATCACTAAAGTTTTCGTACTGGTTTTAAGCTTTTCTTTACCTACCGTAGAAACTTGTTGAGGTGTGTTATTTTGCCTGTTCATAACAAGGTACCTTTGAAAAACTGCATGCAACTTTGAAGCAAATCAGGTTGCCATATTAAAGCTGCCTCTCTGAACCTTCCCAGCCCTCCAGGGAAGAAAACATCAAGTTAACTTAGTGGGAGAATAGCCTTTGAGTGGTTACTATCACTTTGCTGTGGAAACTATTTAATCATCATCTTTTCACTGGGCCAAGATGAGGGTGAGGCAAGTTAGGTGCCTACTGTGTGGAACGTAAGAGGCATGTGCTTGCCAAGCCACAGTCTGCATTTCATGCCCTGGTCACTTGCTCACCTCATTCTATGTTGATCTTTCAAGAGTCTTACTACTGGTTTTCTGCTCTTTCAAGACCCCATGTTGATCTTTCAAGAGTCTTACTACTGGTTTTCTGCTCTAAGTGTCTGGTTTTTTTCACCCCTACTCTGATAAATTCTTAAGGAGCTTGCCCACTATAATCCCATATTACAGGTATACCAAGATTTGGGCCTAAAACGGGGAACTAGAAATATTTTGGTTGTTTTCTGTCAGAGCATTTTGCTGTTAATATTCTTCTAGTGTCAAGTGGAAAAGTACAAGATTCCAAATTCATTCTTTTTTTTTTATGACCAATATAAATGGCTCTTTCAGCTGTATGTACCCATGTATGCATGTATGTGCATATTTACATATATAAAGACTTAGTCGAGCTATGTGGTGTCATAGCTCTATGTATATCCTGTATATCTATGGTAAGGAGGGCAACAAAATTTTGTGTAATCTCCTCTTAACTTGAGCCCACATATCACTCAGTCTTTCCAGATATATTCCTAGAAATGTGAGAGACATGTGTTAAGATAGCCCAGAGACATGAAAATACAGTTTAAAATATAGTATATATCTTTGAAAAGTAAGAAAAAAATAAGCAGATCATTTTTACTTATTACATTTAAGGTATAAAATAATTAACCTTCAACCATAACCAAATGCTCAGCTCAGATCCTTTTTTCAGGTCGAGATGACCTCCTCTTCAGGGATTCACCGAAGCCCTTGACAAGTCTCCCTCGCAGTTAGCCTTTTATCCATTTCAGTTTTCTTGATTAGGTTATCTTGAATCATTAGGGGGTTTATTTATTTTAATAGACACTTATTGGATTCATGAAAAGAGAATTCGGTGACTAAGAAACAAGAGCTGAATATTATCTGGCTCATTTCACACTTCAGAAGAGTCTCAACCAGCTGAAGAGAAATCCTTTCACAGTTACAAAAGTTTGTTTGGGGACTTTATGTGCTTCCATTTAGAAAGCGAACTGTCTGTGGTTAATAATATGAATTTCCTTTTGAGACACTCAGAAAACATTTCCTTTTGGTTACATATGCTGACATTTTCTGTATTGAAGATGTGGGTGAGTAAATGGCCTTTTACATTTCTGCTGCAGGAAGACTTGAGTCATTCTCTTGAAGAGCTGTTCATTTGCTGACTTATCCATTCATTAGAGTTCCTAGAGGGGCAAAATGTGGGGGCTAGTTGCTATTTAGTAGATTGAATTCACTCATTAGCTCTGGGTCAGGCACATCAAGGGAAACAATAATCACTGCGGCAAGGTCCTGCTTTCAAGGAGCATACAGCCTTACTGAACAGAGACAAAGTTGTTAGTTCTCTCTCATTAGAGAGGAGAGCAGGCTGTGAATTTGTGTTTAATGTAAGCAAGTTCTCGTTTGTGTTTGTTATTAAATATTATAAAGCCTAGAAAATTGGTCACAAACATATAACTTTTTATTTTATGGGGATTGAGAGAAGTTGAGGTCATAATCAATGTCTTGAGTAAGGGAAAGCAAGTAACTTTGTACACAATGGTATTTCAGTACCATGGACAGAACCCCACCCTGCTCATCTGCAGGTC
This sequence comes from Otolemur garnettii, assembly GCF_000181295.1. Taxonomy (NCBI): domain Eukaryota; kingdom Metazoa; phylum Chordata; class Mammalia; order Primates; family Galagidae; genus Otolemur; species Otolemur garnettii. The sequence continues at coordinate 31,815,901 of NW_003852408.1, forward strand.
CCCCCACCCCTCCCCCTCCGCCTGGTATCACTTAAACCTAAAGTTTAAAACTTGGATTCAAACTCCTATCTGAGAGGCTCCAAACTCAAACACTAGGCTGTATCATTGTTTTGTGAAAGACCGCCCTGGACATTTGAACATTCTCAGTCTTTGGTATGCTGAGCGTGGAAAATAAGTCACTCATTTATGGTCAACTTGAAAACTTGAAATTTTTGAACATTTTTAAAATGAACTAGATAATGCCATTCCTCATTTGTTTTCAATCCAGGGGAGCTTTAAAAACTCTTATCTGAACAACAACACACCCACCCCACCCCCACACACTCTGACCCTCACTCACACACAAAGAAAATACATAGCTAAAATGATGAGAACAGATTATTTAAATGATTGATACACTGTAGCTCTTTATGATACATGTTATGTTTTTTAGAGTGAAAACTCCTAGAGGATGATGTTTATGAAGTATGTCCTTTACTAATACCAGGCCATTGTGGGTACCAGTTAGTACCAATCAACACAATTTTATTATGAAAAAAAGATATCTAGGCTAGGCTGAGTGGTATTCTTGACTTGTCATAGTCTTTTCTCCAAGGACTTCTTGCTAAAAAGGAAAAATGTGTAGGTGTATGGGGAGAAAGAAAAGTTAATTCTTTGTCATATGAGGTAAAAATCCTTCAATGACTCATAGGACCCATAGGATTAAGTTATAATTTCTTTGCCTGGCATGCTTTATAATCTGACCTCTGCCTTTATTTCCAGACTGTGCTTTAGTCCCACAGAATTGCTTCTGATTCCCTGGGAGTGATAATTTTACATGTCTTTTCATTTGCTGATAATGTTGTCTGTACTTGGAATGTGCTTCCAGTTCTCTCCACACCCATTGAGATCCATCTTTATCTTCCAAGATTCAACTTACATGTCATATTCTCAATGATGACACTTTTCCTGAGCTGCTTCAGTCACTTCCTTGTTGATGATCACAGTTAACCTTTTAAATAAAAAGTGATGATGACAATTAAATGATATATGTAATGTACCAGCCCAATGCATAGCACACAGGAGGTGAGTGTTCAATAGATTGTTAACTGAATTAATGTTCTGAGAGAGCCCAGGAACTGTTTGCAACTTATATAATAGGATACATTGGATCACCCCATTTTCCATATCATGTGCGTGCATTAGAGGTGGGGCACAAACCTTAGCACATTGATAAGACCGCCTCTGAGAATTAGCGCTGCTCCCCAACAATAGCTCTTAGAATTTAAGACTGCAAAACATTCCTGTAGGTTAATTTCTATGTATTCCAATAATATCAGTTTAATCCAATGAGAATTTATTGAGCATACACTGTGTGCAAGGAACCATACTCTGCTCTGAAAATGCCAAAATGAGTAAGAAACAAAGTCTTGTCTTCTACTCCCCTCAAGTAGGTGACTGTTTTGATGGGAGTGCAGACATGCCTACTCCTAACAATAATAGTTAATCAAATTGTGAAAGGGTATAAGCAAAATGGTTTAGGGTCTTGCAGGAGCGAGCAATGCGTTCTCACAGGAGATCAAGTAAGACTATGTCAGCTGAGCTTTGAAGTACATCTTCTCATAGGGAACAGAAATTTGGGCATGAGACATTCCACCCGAGAGAGTTACATTGCAGAAGCACAGAGGTGAGAATGTACCCAGCATCTTCAGGGACTGTAAGTAATTCACAGTGGCTGGAGCACAAAGTCAATAGGGGAATTGATGGAAGATAAGCTTATGAAAGAAAACCAAAACAAACGGTGGTTCTTATTGTTGCCTCTTCTTTTTTTTTTTTTTATTAAATGATAGCTGTATACATTAATGCAAACACGGGGTACAGTGTAGTGTTTTCATATACAATTTGAAATGTTTTCATCAAACTGGTTAACATAGACTTTGTGTCATTTACTTAGTTATTGTGTTAAAACATTTATACTCTAGTTCTAGAAAAATTCACTTGTACCCTTGTTAGACAGACCATATAGGTGATCTTTCCAGTCACCCTCCCACCACCCATCCGCCCTTCTCCCCTGCTATTATGAAACTAATTTATAGTTCTCAAATGAAAGCTACAACCTAATTGTTGCCTCTTCTAATGCGCCTGAGTTGTAAACTAGAGATCATTTTGTTTATGCAACTCATCAGTGAAATTACTGATTTAACCAAAAATAAACTCTGAGGTTATTACTCACCTTCCAAAAGAATTAATGGCACATCTCTTGAAATAGTAAGAATTTCTAATACATTTACAATATGATTTGCTTTGTAAATTTAGATTGACAGTCAACAAACTATATCTTGACTGGGGAAAGTGTCACCTCACCTGCATAGTTGGAAGGGTAGTTGGAGTTGTTTTTTCTACTGATGGAAATATATTTGTTTAAGAGGCTGATGAGATGGCCAAAATGAGATGTTAATAAACATTATTTGCTTATGCACTGAATGCTTGGGAACTTTTTAACCAGTGATTGCAAGGAAGCAATCTTTGAATTTATATTCCTTCTCTAGGTTCAGATTTTGAAGGTAAAAGAAGGTTTTGATCGTGAATTTCTTAGTATCATTACAATTATTTATATTTTTATATAATTTTTAAGTATTTTATTCATTAAAAAAACTTTTATTTTGAACTAATTTTAGACTCACAGAAATGTTGCAAAATTATACAAAAGGGATACCTGTACCGAACTGTATATCCCTCATCTATATTCCCCTAACACTGACATCTTACATCACTGAAATGCAATTATTCATATAGTGCAATTATCAAAACCAGGAAATTAACATTATTGTAATACTATTAATTAAACTAAGACTTTATTTTAATCTTAGAATTTGACCACAGGATTTGCCGTGTGATTCCAGGAACCACATTTCATTTAGCTGTTATTTCTCATTGATCTTCTGTAGTCTGTGACAGTTCCTAAGTTTTTCTTTTTCTTCTGTGACCTTCCCGCTTTTGAAGAGTACTGACTGGTTTGTCAGATACCTCTCAATTTGGGCTTGTTTGATGTTTGGGCATGACCACCTCAGATAAGATGCTGTGTCCTTTGCAGTGCATCGTATCACAGCGTTTGTAGTGTCAGTATATAATCATTTGTGATGTTGGCTTTGACCAGTTGGTCATGGTAGTTTTTCTTTGCATTTTTAACCCTGAAGGCTAATCACTATCTGCTATTTCTGACAGATAACAAGACAACAGATCTTGGAATGTGGAATGGGAAGGGAACATAGAGATCATCTTTGGTTAACCCCTCCTTTTATAGCTGAGCACCTAGAAACTCCATCAGGGTAACCACTTGCTTAAAGGTCACCCACTTATCATATTTAATGACAGAGCAGGAACTTAGTAGTTAGGTCTCAAGAATTCAAGTCTAATACTCTCTGCACTCCCTAACTGTGCTCAGACACTTGTAATTCATGTAGTCCTAGTTTTACCAGGCTGTACAAGCTAAATGGACTGTGTGAGTATTCAGCCAACCTTTGGCCAAAACTTACAACCAAACCAACAGAGAAATACAGGGAGGTGTCTACTCCACAATTCATGGTGCCCACTCACAGAGTGGGCCAAGGCTAGAAATCAGATGAATTCCTGTATCTGTGTTTCCAAAATGAAAATAATTCTCCTGGAATACTCCACATAACACATAGGGAACAACAACAAAAAACCTACTTGAGATTTTTAACAGAAAAAGGAGATTTGTTTATTAATAATTCATGAGTTCCCATTGAACATGCACGACAGAAACAGTGCTATTCAATAGAGAATACTGTCATCTGTCACTGTTTTATTTGACATTTACACTTTTTTTTTTTTTTGCCTGATACTGCAAAACTTTCTTGGATGGCATGCAAAAATTATATAAATGAAAAAATCCCACTGTGGGGACCCTTTCTCTCTTCTGTGGTGGGCCCTCTCACAACTACATACATGTTTGCTCGTGCGACAGCAAGCCGCTTTCTCACACCGTCATTAGTCACCAAACAAACTAATAAGAGACCCTATTGAGAAAACAGAGATAAGCATCCCAAATGGGCTGGTGAAAGGATCATGTGAATAAAACGATGGTGGGTGAGATGGGAAGTGAGGTGGAAGAATAGATTGCCTAAAGATTTCCATACAAATGAATGGAGTGAGCAAGGGAGTCAGATCAAGGGGAAAGCACATCATGGCTGCCGTGAAGAAACTGACAGAAAAATACCTTGCCCTTTCAGATACAAAATAAGTGTTTATAAATGGCATCACAGGAACACCACTAGTAGGGAATATTGGCATTTGGTCGAAGAGCAAGTTCGAGTTGGGAACGTCTGATGGTGTGTGCTACTATAAGGCCCTGGTAATCATTCTGCTCTGTAGGTTAGTTATTATTTATAAAAATCGCAGAACCAGCTGATACATTCATAAACTAATTATTGAAGCAGCTGGGTACACATGGTGCAATATGTCCAAGGCTGTGAAGTATCACAGATTTCTTGGGGCCTGCACAGTGGTGGGGGTGCACTGTGGAAGGCTCCATCCCTTAATCTGATCAGCCAAGCAAACACTTTGTGGGGAAACTAGATTAATAACCCTCTAAATACCATGAATGTGCTTCATCTTCAAAACCGGGTTCCCTCAAACATGCTATTAGCTCAGCTCCGTCAGGGATTTGAGGAAGTTCTCTGGTGCCCTAAGAAGAGGGTCTTGTTGGCTACCTTCCTGTGCCAGAAATTAATTTGGTTTGCTTATGTCTGCACACATGATCACACTTGTGTCTAATCTGCTTCCTAATAGCTTCAAGGTCAAGACCTTGCATATCAGTGGGCAAATTGAGCACTGCACTTCTTAAAGACTGACGGCAGACAGCACACAGTCCATAGCGAGGCCCACAGTGTTGTTCTAAGTGATTGTAATGAGTGCAGATTATAACAGCACATATAAATCAATTGCAGCAATGAATGTTGTGCGAGACATTCCCAATGTCATAAGTGGAGATACTACTCAGCTGTCACCTGTCTCCTTTCAAGCTGTGGCTTCCCACAATGCAATTCACTCCTCACGCAGAACAGCAGGTGCTGTCTTCCTCCAGGTCTGGGTATCTCAGAACTTCATCTCTTAACAGATGTAGGTTTTTGTTTTTATTTCCGTTAAATGATTGGTCTCCATGCTATCACCTCCCCTGGGAGATGTTAAACATACCTGTTTGAAACATTTGAAAGGGTTCAGTTGGAGACTTATTCAGATATGTGAAAAGACAGAGAAAAGGAGCTTATTTTTTTCACAGATGGTTTATTTTCCATTTCAAGAATTCATTCCTTTGTACAAAGAAACCCTTGAGGAAACACTTTAGAAATCAGAAATTTTAAAAAATAAAATTTATTTTCTGGTAGGGATAACAAATTTGTCTTCATTTTTCATATACATTGCATCTTGAAAATCAACCATTACCTGTCTCTCAATTGAGTTTTTAAAAAATCTATGAAAATACTGGGAAAAAAACATTTCCAAGTAAATGATAAAGTATCTTGTTTTCATTCTTCCTAACCTTCTAACTCTCCCAAGCTTCCAGTTTATTGCAAGAAAAGATCAGGTCTGCGCAAATGTGGCCTCTCACTTGTAAAAACAAGGCAGTGTTGTGTTACAGATTAGTTTATAAATCCCTGGTGGCTTCACAGTTCAGTGCCTACAGCTGCTGCAGATGGGCCTGGGTTTTTGTCTCTTCGCGGTGCTGCAGCCGGCAGTTGAAGGAGAAAATGGAATGATCAGGTTATTAACATGGAGGCCGCGAGGAAGAGGCTGCACAATGAGAACAGCTGGTGTTGCTGTCTTGGCTGATGCAGCGGAGATAATCAAATCTTGCCTTTTTTTTTTTTTTTTTTGGTAAAGGCAGAAGACACAGTGGAGAGTTAGACAAACAACAGCTTATGATATTATATGGGGTTTTTATAATGCATGTCAGGAACTTTCAGTGGCTTACAAGTGATGATACAGAATTTGTTGAGGTTTGGGATTATTTATCACAAAGTCATTTGTGTTTATTGATGCACCTTTTTAGAAGAATTTTTACTCTTTTGCAAGAGGCATAATGTGGGACAATTCTTGTTTTTAAAATTAGCGATGGAGCTTGGAAATGATGGGTTAGAAAGCTACTGAGTAAAATATTTTGACATGAGTCAGTGAGCGATGTTGACAGCATCCTCTGTATTATTTTCATATAATCCATCATTATTTGCATTACATTTTCTTTCTCGTGCAGTTGCAAGGGAGAGAACATCCGGATGCCAGAGTTTGGAGGCAGATATTTGCAGGTGTGACCCGACCAACTGCCTACCTTCCTGCAGGTGTGGCTGTGGCAGAAAGGTGATAGGTGATAGTTAAGAGGCCTAGAGCCCAAAGCATTCAGAGATCGAGCCACTGTACATTTCCTTTATTCTAACAATTTTTTCTATTTTGCGGAGTTACTGATAATTGTAAGAACATTTCCTCCCTAGAGAATTCAGTGCTGTTTACACTTAACACATTTCTCCTTTTTTAGAATTTGCCATCTCATGACGTATGTTAGTTTATCTTCACTTTTTCCTTAGAATGGAATACTAACCAATTGGGTAATTTGTAAAAATTGTGGTTGACCAACACAAACTTCTTTTTCTGAGGGTCAGATAACTATAATCTTGGTTATTGTCTTTTACAAAGAAACTGCAGCTGGGAATATGTTTTATAAGCAGGGTGATAGATAATCAACAGATGTAAAGATTCTTCAGCATTGGTGTAACCATCCAGGTGGTTATTTTTTAGTTTTTAGAGTCAGGCTGTTTCAGTGTCTCCCCTTCAGGTTGGTAGGAACAATTTTAACAAGAAAATATGCTAAATTGGAATGGCACATGACTGAATTCAAGGTCATCTCAGATCTTCTGCCCCTGCAGGTGAACTTAATTGAATGCTTCTCTCTCCAGGGCTGGCTGTGTGAACTACTCCGCTGGAAGGAGAACCCAAGCCCTGAAAACCGTACCCTCTGGGAAAACCTCTGTACCATCCGCCGCTTCCTGAACCTTCCCCAGCATGAAAGGGATGTGATTTATGAGGAAGAATCCAGGCACCACCACAGCGAGCGCATGCAACATGTGGTCCAGCTTCCACCTGAGCCAGTACAGGTGAGCCCCACCCCTGCATCCCCCACCTGAGCAGGGTTTTCTGTGCCAGTAGTAGCTGCTGAGGGGCTGGGAGTGCACTACACTAACTGCTGTCGGAGGATGTCCATGCCATGTCCCCACGGACAGATGACTTGCTATTCCAGTGTGCACACCATGTGTGTGTATGTGTGTGTGCACACACAAAGAAAAATGACTGAGAAGTGGAATGCCAGAGGCAGCTCCTTTCCTGAGAGCACTGTATTTGTAGGGTTGTGAAGCCAGAGCACTCGTGGAGAATGAAATCTCCTGATTCAGAAATGTGGTTTCTATCAGTTCATTTTCTAAAGAAAAACTTTGAAGTAGTTTTTGATCTAAAATTTTTCAAGGAATGTTCGATTAGGCTAAGGAGAAGAAATGGCCGCATGACCTAGGGAATACCACTGAACTCAACTGAACCTTTGAGAGACAGATTGTGACAGATTCTTAGAATTTTTAATATGGAATTTTGCTGTCTTTGGTTTCCTCTGGTTTAGAAATCTGCCTTCATTTGGATTGCATGTTTTGTTGGCTTAATTTTTGTTCTTATTGAGAGAAGTAATAGTGCTTTCTGAAAATAACTGAGTTTAACTACTGACTCTGCAATCTAAAATTAATTACTTTCAAGAAGAAATATTAACTGGGTTTCTAAGGTTAGACCTTGTCACAGTTTTGTGCAGGAATTGTTTTGGTGAGATCTATTCTACTGCTCAACCCCAGCTGCCATTAAAGAGGACTCCTTCATGGCTTCTCTCTGAATCTCCTTTTGTGTAGCAAGAAGAGGACAGTCCAGGCTGGTGTGCATGTGTGTGTGTGTGTGTATGAGTGTGTACACACACACATGTCCATGAGAGATGTAAGAGTAGAGGGAGGATGTGACATGGTTTCTTGATGAAGATATCAGCAGAGAGCAATGGTGAAGGATGTGCTCAAACACTCTGCCCTCAGGTTTCTGTGTCTCCTTTCTCCTTGCTATACCCACTCATGCCTTGGGGAGAAGCCAGAAGATAACTGGGACCTTACATCACTTTTCCTCCAAATATTGACATCTCAGTCAATGCTTTCAGGCTGTCATTGGTCAGTTTCCAGGGTCAGAATCACAGAGTGAATTGTCCTGTTAAGCCTCATGGCTTCTTGGGGTCAATCTCTTGTAATTAATTCCACAGTGCGCCCAGAGTGAGTGGGTGATAAAGGGCACAGGCTAATACCTCCCCTTCAAGACCCTGTCCTCTCTTGGTCCTTTCCTTACTGGGGCCTCTTCCAAATACCTGGTACCTCCCTATAGATAATTAGACCAACATACTGAGTCACACAGAGCAACGAATGGCTTTTAAACTTGGAGATTTAATAGAAGTTAAAGAGAGGCCAAATATAGGTTTTCCAACCTTTTATTTTAGAAAATAAATTTACTTGAAAAATTCAGGCGATGCTCTCATTTATCATCAGTATCATTTCATAAATACCCTTTGACATCAAACAAATTAATGATATGAAATCAGTTCAGCCATATGAAAAACTCACTATTACCTTTCTTCCCCTCCTTCTTTTGATATGAACTGGTCCAAACTTCTGTCTTGAACCAGCCATAAGGCCAAGGATTCGCTTCAGGGAGCCACTGACTGCGCATGGACTTTTTATTCAAGGTTCCATCTTAGTTCAATACAAGTGAAGTAGAAATAGAACAGGAGTGTTAAACTATTATTCTAGATATTAATAACAGCCCATTTTAATCGTAAGATGAAGTTGGAAACTTAGCAAAATTTAAGATAGAAATACTAAAATGCCTTCTCTGTTATAATTAAGGACTCTTCATTTGGATGATAGCTCTTATACCACACCTGTCTCTGCTTTTTGTCTGGAAATGATCCCTGTGGGTCCTGTGTTTAGGTAGCTAAAAGGACTTTCATCGGATATTTTGTCCGATAGATGAACAGTGCAGTAAATCTTAGGAGCAGACAGTCAATTGATTTGTGAGTTTTATTATCTTTTATGTTAGTCTGTCAGAACTAGAGTGTCCTAGTAGTATTTAATGGCTAAGAAAAAAATCAGTCTGTAATTTTTCCTTTTGTCTTTAAGTACTTTGTGACTATTAACATTAATTACTAATATCACTAAGGCAAATTCACTTATTTTATCAAAGGTTATTTCTGTCACTAAGATCTTAGCTAGTTTACAAATATAGTAATTTTCTCTACAGTGACGTTGCCTTAACTGTTGACCTTGATCCCATAACATGAAACTCTTCAGTACATTACTTTTTTGCTCTGAGTGACAGTGCTTTGCGATGTTGAATTTATGTTTGTCAGCAAAATATGAAGCTGGAAGATTATTTATTACAGTCATAATTGAAAAACAAAGACAAATATCTGGCACTAGCCAGCAGAACTTTTGAAACCAGAGAATACAGTTGGCAGAGCCTCTCGGACTTGGGAAGAACTATGTTTAAAAAGATACCAAGCAGGTGGTGCCTGTGGCTCAAAGGGGTTGGGTGCCGGCCCCATATGCCGGAGGTGGCAGGTTCAAACCCAGCCCCGGTCAAAAAAAAAAAAGATACTAAGCTACCAAAAAATGACGATAATTGTCCAAAAGTCAAGCTGTTGGACTTAGGCTTGGAAGTCACTTGTGCTCTTCTATCAACTAAAATTTTAACAAGATGTAGTAATACATTTTAGAAATCTTAAAATTCATAGATAAGCCATATTAGTTTGGTGATATTGCATTACTTCTCATTAGGTAGGAAATGTGCTATTATTAAATAGTTCAGTGTGGGTAAAATCAGTGATTATTAAAAGCTTCTGATATATGCAGCATATTAAAAAATGCAGAAGTCCTCTCCAGTTGTGATCATAGAAGAGTGTCATCTAAATTTCTTTAGGTAATCAGGCTGTGCCATTCCTGGATTTTTCTTAAATGGTAAAGATATGAGGCAGTGATTCTTGTGCATAATTAGAGTCATAGCCTCTCTCTTCACAGAGTAAAGGAACTTTTTCATGTGGTTTGTTTGCAAATAGAGATCACACATTTTCAGTCTTGTATTGGCTGCAGATGTATTTTTCTTAAGCCCACATTTAAAAATCAGGAGATTTCACATAAAATCCAGAGAATCAGAAGGTCTCCCCCACGAGACTCAGAGTTGTGCATGGCTGGAGCTGATGCCCTTTCCTCAGGGCACACCCCTGTCACCCACTCTCGGAGCATGTACAGATGTACCTAGTGGCCACGTCAGAGCCACAAGTGCTTTGCCCCCCACAGCTCTGAATTCTTCAATGGTAGCCATTGTGTACCATTTATCCTTGTAATGCTAACTCACTGAGTCTTTGCATGCTTACCAGTAAACATGTCTTTGGTGGAACCTCAGTTGTCTGGGGCCGCTGAGGGGTGTTGTCATCTCTGGAGACCTGCCAGACCTGGTAGAATGAGATGGCTCTTCCCTGGGAATTCACATCTCCCCCGGTAATGTGTGGGTTTGACATCATATTGAATTCTCTGGTTTATCCAGGTTTCTTTTTGGTATTCTAGATCTCTTTAGAAACTCCCATTTAAGTCCCCACTGTTAGAACATACTTTGTAAACCAGATCCATTCACATCAGGGATCGACAGTGGGAGTAATATTGTCTCAGGTGGGTGAGACTTGGTTCTTAGGGGGCATAAAAATCTTAGATTATCATTGGTTTGTAGCCTTCCAAAGGGACATGGTACATAAAGAGATTAATATTTTATGAAGAGAGGCAGTCATTAAGTCAATGCCAAAAATGCCTAAGGAGGGGGCGGCAGCTGTGGCTCAAAGGAGTAGGATGCTGGCCCCATATACTGGAGGTGGCAGGTTCAAACCCCAAAAACTGCAAAAGAAAAAAAATGCCTAAGGAGGCTCTTTAAAGGGTCAGTGATGAAAAACCTTTGAGAAATCCTAAGCTACATAATGTTTCTAGTTCATGTGTAGGTAGCACACAGAATATCAACATAGGTGAGATATGGTAAGGTAAACCAAGTCAAACCAGAATATTTCACAGAAAAGATGAAATAAAGTCCATGTTAACCTGAAAAGGTTGGAGATAAAATTATGTTTTGTGGTGGTAATGATTTTCACCCAGTGGTTATTATAACCCAAGCCCCTGTACTGAGTAGATATCCTCAAAGGAGAAAAGCTAGTTGGGTTAGGGTATTCATTATTGCCAACTGCAGTGTAGAACTGGAAAAACCAAAGCAGGGTTGGGTTGAACCTGCCTGAAGCCAGGTTCACCAGCTGAATGAAAACGCAGGCGTTTTTGGCATCCAGTTTTCCTCTGCCCACACTTCCCTCTTAACGCAGTAAGGACACTGTTGATGCTGGGACTCCACACCGAGTGAGGCTGACTGGGGAGCATTTGCCAGACTGCTCATGTCTGTGTAGTGAGTGCTTTATTGTACATCCACCACAGTGTTTCCACGGGTTATTTTGTAAGTTCAGGAGCTCTGAGCTTGCTGCTGTGTGGTTTCCTAACAAGTACTTGTTTTAAAATTCTGCCTTGAACATTACATAAAAATGTGAGACTTGGTTGGTGACAGCCAGACACTGTCAACTCTGTTACCTGTACTAGTCCAGGCTGCTGCTCACTCAGGGGGTTGTCAGTATTTTCTAAGCCACAGACTCCCTGACTTTGGTAACAACCAATGGTTCTCAACCAGGGCTGATTTTGCCCCCTATGGGATATTTAGCAGGGTTTGGAGGCATTTGGGCTATTATTTTCAGGGATGTTACTGGTATTTAGTGAGTAGAGTCCATGGGTATTGACCTACGTGACCCCCAATGCCAGTAGTGTTGGGATTGTAAAACCCGGGTATAGACATGCCAGTAATATCCCTAACAGTATAAGATAAAAATTCATGAGTGTCTCTGAGGCTGATTCTGAGTTTTTCCTATCAAAACTCCATAGTAATAATACCAGTGACACAGTAACATTTCTGAGTCTTCTCCTCCCCTCCCTCTCCCTTCACCTTCCCTTCCTCGCTCCCCCTCCTTTTTCCCTTCTTCTTCTTCTCTGGCAGCAACTAGGCTTTCTGAGAGCCAGGCTCTTAAAATGTGAGATTTTTACATGTCTTATCTTCTTCAATTATTGTGAAAAATCAAAGGGGTGGTTGATTTTTATCTACTTTCACAGACGAGAAAGTGAAGCTTAAAGAAGTTAAGTAACTTGCTCAAAGTGAGAACTTAAATTTACATCTGTCTGCCTCCAGAGTCTGACTTTTATCTGTGTGCTGGAAGGACTGTACCTTGCAGCAGCCAGCATTCCCTGAACACTTACCATTAGCTGTCTGGTATTATGCAGACTTGTTTGTGTCTACGTTCATTTTTAATGATTCTACTGAATAGATCTACTTTGTGTGAGCTTTCCTTTTTACCATACACTTAATGCAGTAAAATCCCTCACTCAGTGTGATGTGAAAGAACTGATGTCCTGAAATTGCCACTTTTCATCAGCTATTTTGGCATTTTTGAGATAGTGTCAAAATACGACTGTCATTGCTAATGTTTAATGTTTCAATTTACCTTTCAGCCCTAAGAATTCGATACTGCTTGTCTACTCCAGCTGTATATACTGTATCTTAATTTGTAAATTTTCTACCTGGAGGACAACTTCTAATAAAATAATAGGCTAATGAATTAATTCATTAAGAATGTTTGCAAATTCTCCCAACAAGGTTACTAGAATTTTTTTTTTTTTTTTAAACCGTGGTTAGTTCTGAGCTCCTATCCAAAGCCTGCTGTTTGAATGTGGCTTCAGAGTGTCGACGCCCATTCTGATCCTCAGGAGAAAGGCAAATGGACACTTTCCATTTTTAATAAAAATTTTACTGCAATTGGGAACAAGTAGGTCCTCATCTGGGAAAGTTTTTGTGAGACCCTAACCATCCATGGGGGGAGCCCCATTTTTCCGTATTAATATTAGATTATCCTGCATGTATTCACTCAGCTTGAGGAGCATCCTTAGTTTCTATTACCAGTTAGATTTTCAGCATGTCTGAGTTCTTTAATTTGCCTTCAGGAATATAAAGATATTTGGAAGTCATTTGCAATCCTTTTTATTCTAGGAGATGAACATTTCCATTGTGGGTTCATCTTCTAAAGTGTATTGAATAGTTTTCTCTCTGAGACAGTACCAGAAAATTGAAGAAGCTCATTTGAGTCAGTAGTCAGTAGATCAGACATTACTGTGGCTTTGTTTTTTCCTAAGATTTAGGCAAAGCAAGACTGCCTATTTTTAAAAATTTACCATTTCTTAAAGTTTTATTTCTTTTATAAGACAAAGAAATTCCAGCTTAATTAGAAATTGAAGGTAATTGAACTTTAGGAAAATCTGGGGTATAGGACTCTGAGTATGCTTAGGTTTTTTGTTTTTTGTTTTTTTTTTTTACCTGAATGTGGGGATCCTGCAGTTGCCATTCATGGAGTCTTGTTTGCCATCTTGAAACTCACATACCTCTGTCTCGTGTCACTTTCTTTCCTCTATCAGCTCTTTCCCTCAACATCTGATGTGCTGTTTTCTGTGTACTTTTGCCTACCTTGTAAGTTCTACTTACTACTCATGATACCTCTGCACTAAATTCTACCTCCTCCACACCGTGGCCTGCCAGGGCTACCTGCTGTACACCTTGAACTTTCTCCATACCTTTGTCAAACCCAGTTTAGTACTTTAAATTCACCCCAGAGGGACATTGACGAGTTTACCTTATCCTCATGACGGCAGATTTCCTTGACACTTAATTTCCAGCCAGTAATCTGAATGCTTAATTTGGAAGGTATTTTGTTTCAATAGAAAGGGCTTTGTTGGGCAAGATATTAGAACAATCTCAAGAAGAAAGCCAATTGACCATAGGACACTTGTAGGTAACCTGTGAGTGGGTTATCTGTCAGCAGGAAAGTTAGGGCCCATTTAGTAGAACGTAGCTCCCAGCCACATTTATCGTGGCAGATAGTTAAAGGTATGATTAGCAAGTCTGGTTTAACTTCTCATATCAGGATAGACTTACATAACTTTAAAACAAAAAGTAAAGCACTCCGATTTTAAGTCCATGTGTGATTTTAAATTCCACATATATATCCAGAATATTATGCTTTTCTATTTTATTGCAATTTTTCTAGCATTTGTCATGAAGTTTCACAGGTTCAGTACCTGTCTTTAGATACCAGTAGAAATTAAATTTTATAATAGTCTGTTCTGGGCCTCCTTATTTATTTCTTTAAGGTGGGTTTAACATTTTACTTGGCTTGTCATATTAATAATTGAAGCTAGCTTTTTGCTTTTCATTTTTCATGGGGTGCTTAGAGTGTTTTTATCAGCAGAACAGCTCCTATGGGTGACCGAACTTCTATGACATACTGCTTTCCAATTTAAACATCCAGTGTTGGCTACTTCCTGGAAGTGAAATGTTAAAGGGCGGGGTTCCACTTCTCCCAGTCTTTCCCTCCTCTGTGGGAAGGTCGAGAACCTTGGTTTCTGGAGTAGCTGTTCTTCCGTAATTGCTATGTTTCCTTAAATAATAGTCTAATTTTAATATTTTGCATTTTTGAAAGGCAGCACAATCCTTGCAATTTACTCTTTTAGTTACTAATCTGCTCCCTGGTTTTTAGATCCCGAAACTGAGTAGAAAGTGCTTTAATCTAACATTCCTCTATAGGTAAGAGGTAGAATCAAGATCAGCTGTGTCATTTACATCCCTATAAATAGTCCTCACAGGTACAACTTTCTGCACTGCCAAAAAACCCACTAAATTTTATAATACTTTTATAAAGAATCACTTATATATACTGTCTTTCTGTCTTAATAGAAGATTTCCTATTTTTAGAAGTTTTGGGACAAAGGGTAGAGTTATATTTGTTATTTTTCTTTTTTATTTCAGAATATTAGGGGGCACATGTGTTTTATTTACATAACTTGGTTTTTTGTACAGATTGAGTCTCTGCTCTTTTGCTACTGTGAACATAAGGATTCTTTTATGCCTCATGGCTTTAAGAATCATAAAGGCTAAGGCATCTGAGCTGTGTCAGTAATCTTGATCTCTGGGAATCAATGAACATAATATAGACATTCATTATAAGCAAAGTGAAACAGTGACGCAGAAGAGTTATGAAATAATGTCAAGTGAAAAAAGTAAATTGGTAATGAATTACATTTATATCAAAATATATGAAAACGATAAGGATTAAAAAGAGGGAAACATAAAACAGTTTTGAGGAAAAAAATAAAAAATTTTGAGATAACAAGGTACATGTACATGTTTTCATATTTTCTTGTACATGATTTCGTATTTTGGTGGTACTGAATCAAACCAGGTGTAATATGAAAGCTTTTGTTTCTTGACCTTTTTTTGGATATTCTGATAAGAAATTCATAAGACTGAATATAACGCTTTTGAACATAAAGCTTAGTTATCTTTTTAAAAAATATATTGCTGTGAAAATTGTCAGGAGATATTTTCTATTATCTTATCGATCACCTCAATGTTGCTTTTCCTTCCTTTCTTCTTTCCTTCCTTCCTCTTTCTCCTCTTTCTTTCCTTGCAATACTCTGAGACACTCTTCTGTTTTCAGCCTAAACGTAGAGGGTAACAGCAAATACATTTTGTGCAGAGGAAACTTATTAAATGCGAGTACCATGAAACAAGAGAGCAAAGGGCAAAATAAACAGGGACTAAGATAGAAAGTGCAAGAGAATGCATCCTCCCTTCTCTCCCGTCCACAAAAAGGAACAGTAATAAGCCTCAGCTAAAATTAAAGCAATTGTAGATATTGATGTGTCATTGTTCTAGTCAAGGGTCTTGTCACATTTCATTTGTGAAAAGCAAAGTACATTCCTTTATACTTGTATAGATACCTAGCCAAGTCTGCCTTTTGAAAAGATGATTAAAATTGATTGATAAACTTATTCTGGGGCTTCAAGTTATACAGACATGATTGAAAAGATCAGCTATTTTTGTTCTCACATTATTCATTTATTTATTTATTTTTGCAGTCTTTGGCCGGGGCTGGGTTTGAACCCCCTACCTCCGGCATATGGGGCTGGGTTTGAACCCCCTACCTCCGGCATATGG
>NW_003852408.1:31832204-31843387 GCF_000181295.1 Otolemur garnettii
CAGGTATATTCTAGTTACCACACCTGACAGTGAACAAAATAGCATTTCACGTGCATACTGGGCAATTTTCTCCTTTACTCAGAATGCATTTTTGAAACAGACTTACGTTTTCCCCTTGGCTACTTTGTGTTATTCTGGAATTCAGACTATAGTTCAGGGAAAGCCATAGGTTATTTCTTCCTCTAATCCTGATGTTGTGATCTTGCTGCAGTTTTCTAGCTGATTCCAAAATGGACTAGGTAATATGTCTCTAAAACATGTCGAGCCTCTCAGAGGTAGGATTACCTTTAAAAAAAAAAAAAAAAGCATGGCTATTTGAAGGATCCAAAGCAAACAGACATTCTGAATCTATTCTAGGGAGTCCAAAGTAATTTATGTAGCTCTTCAAAGAATTGCATCTGTTGAATAATAATTGAGTGGCATTTAAAAAAATAGTTTTGGTGGAAAACAAGAGAGACGGTAAGTATATCCACTCCATCTCCAATTTCTCCCTGACCACAGAGACAGACCTTCTTTTTTTATCTGATCATATTTATTCTCTCCACCCAGAGTGGCTTCTCCAAGTAGTAACCATATCACTTGGCACTGGAATATGGGATATTTCATTCTTTCTATGTGAACTGAACCAATGGGCTCATTTGGCATGCACTGGATAAAGCTATGGCCCTTCGATGACGTGTGTGAACTAGCCCCTCTTAATAACGAATTGTATTCAGAAAAGCACACCCTATTCTAGGAGGATGGATGCCTGATTCACATTTTCTCCTTAAACTTTCTACCACAGTGATTCTCATTGATAGGTAGTTGTTGATTTAAAAAGTATGATTTGAAAGATGTTTATTATCTGTGCAGAAGAAACAGAAATGGACATCTGCAGAGAAGGGCTTCCCACATAGGTGAATGAAGTTCTTAGCATTTCACTCTGTTTGGCCAGTGTAGGGTGCTTATTTCACATACTTTGGTTTGGGCCTGATCACCCAAACAGGGTCATAAATCTGGGGGGCATGAGGGTAGCTTGGGAAACATTCTGAGGCTTAAGAAGCTATGTGCTGGGAACCTGATAGAGTGACAAACTTGACGTACAGCCATTGTGAAGGCATTTTTGAACTGCCTGCTTCAAAAATACTTCAATGGAACGTGAAATGCCCAGATGAAAATTACATTTATTTTAATCTCCCTGTCTTTCCTTTTAAATGTAAGTGCTATAAATTGCAAAAGACTGAAGCAGCCCTGCGGGAGCCTGGTGAGATATGTTAATGAAGAGGAAAAGCCACCAGATTTGCCAAGACTTGGGTTTGAATTCTAGGGCCATCACTGGACTTGGAGTTCAGCTTAAATTTCTGGAACTAGATATAATAATCCCAAACCTAAAGGGTTATTTGAGGTTTAAATGATTTGGTGTTTGTGCCAAGGCACCTAAAAAAAGGCACCTAGAAAAAGGCTAGTATTAGTCTTAAGGATAAAGGGAATAACTCCTACTCGGGAGAGTCCAAAGCTGAATCAGGAAGGTGTTAGCATCTGATTTTATAACCAGGAAGATACGGGAACATTCCTGCCTTCTATTGTTTGCCTCGTGTACAATTGTTTTGAGACAGATTGAGAGACTCAGAGCTGTCTGCTTTCATGTGACCTTTCTACATTTTAAGCACTTTTAAAAGTCATTATAAGTTATTTAAAAGTGAGAAGTTTTTTTTCTCAACTCTGAATAAAATTCTTCTGTAAAGCATAATAAAATGTCATTGGGTATGATAAAAAAAAGTCCCTTTTTTATGTTTTTAAGCTTAAAAGGCAAAAAGACCACTCAACTTGTGGATAATCTCAGTAATATTTACTGTCCTTGGAACACATTAGCATCTTCCCAGTTGTGAAGGTGCCGTGCAGTAACTCAGAGTCTCTTTGACGGAGTATTAAATAAGCGCCTGCCACCTTAGGCCCTCTTGTGCTGACCTCTGATAGACAGATAGTGAAAAGAAACGTTCTCTGGTCTTGAGTTGTTTACAGGCTACCAGGAAAATGAGTATAGACTTTTGCAAATTAAGCTAGGTAGTAGCAAGTAAAGTGAAGATACAGAGTTTTCTAAGATCTTACGATACTCTTCAAGGGGACCTGTGTGCTGAGAATAATAATGGATTTTCACTCCATTCCTGACATCACCATCTAGAATTCCACTTCTCTCCTTCTCATGGAGAAAGGACAACAGTGTTATTATCTAAGAGTAGAGAATGAGATCTATTTACCAAAACCAAACCAAATAGAAAAGTAAAACATTGGTAAATTTTGCTATTTTAACAATTGATGGTAACTAGTTATTGTAAATGACATTAAAAATAAATGTGTAGAACGAATCATGGCTTTATGATTGAAAGCTGCAGAGTTAAGAACCAGATAATAAATATAACCATTTAATTTTAATTTTGAAAAATTATGAAATCTTGCTTATATAATGGTAGAAAGAAACATAAATGCTGCTTTTGAAACCATGGCCTTTGATTATAAAATTTTTAAATGCATTTAAAATAATGATTGAAATTTGTTTAAATCTACATGTAGGTTAGCTTTAAAGTAAAAAGTTCTCAAATCTAAAATATTTTTCTTCCTGTTTGTTGTCCCATAAGGATTTCTATGCACTGTTTCAGGAATTAGGAAATCTTTTTTTTTTTTTTTTTGAGATAAGAGTCTCAAGCTGTTGCCCTGGGTAGAGTGCTGTGGTGTCACAGCTCACAGCAACCTCAAACTCTTGGGCTTAAGCAATTCTCTCTCTCTCTCTCTCAGCCTCCCAAGTAGTTGGGACTACAGTTGCCCACCACAATGCTTAGTTATTTTTTTTGTTGCAGTTGTCATTGTTGTTTTAGCTGGCCAACCCACCAGCCTCAATGTATGTGGCCACTGAGCTACCGGTACGGCCCAGGAGCTAGAAAATCTTACAAAGGATGTAGATTTACTTTCTATCCCTACTTTCAATGAACCTTTGACCCAACAGGAGAAAAGATGGTATACTATGTCAGCTACATAGAGAGACTCTACATAAGTGACATAGAGTCCAATCCTAGGGCTGACAGTGTGAACTTGAATGAAACGTTCCACTCTTTGAGTTCCCATTTATTGTGTTAGGGGATTTCAGAGACCCTTTTTATCTGAAACAGTCATTCTGTGAGTTGGTTCAAATAACCAACCCATTTGAGTTATTTTAATGAGAATTTAAAAAAAAACAAAATATAAAAACTTATTTCTCCTGGGAGGTTCAAGTGCATTTTGGAAAAACAAGTTAGCAACAATGTAACAGATTATGAACACCTTATATTGAACTGAGAGATCCACTTGATTTTCTTGTGACTGATAGTTTTGAAGATTGCAAGAGAAAGCCAGCCACTGAGTTTTAAGCTATCTTAACCCACCTACCTACCGTGGCTTCTCAGCTGTTTCTGTTTAGTGTGGAAATCTAATGTAGCTGAAAACTACTGCTGATTTTTATTAAGTTGAAGTCTGGAACTTCCCTTTATAATGATAGAAAAGCACACTTTCAATTAAAGGAGAACTGCCAAAATTCTGAAATTCATTTGTTTTATTATTACTCGGTTTAACCCTAGAAATAGGAGATCAAGCAAACTAGATAGGTTTGGCGGTTCTAAGGTCACAAGTTCAATTTCCTCACAAGTTGTTTCTAGATCTAATTTACTGCAAATCATATAACCCTTCACCTTTTGATATAGCATCTTTTATGGAATTGTATATCACATTGGGGTCATCCTTAATCACTTTGAGTCTGGGAAAAAATGACAGGTAGGCCAGGCCATGCAGAGGAATTTCCGTAAGCAAGTCTGGGGAGCAGCATGTGGCTTGTCAGGAGTGGGAAGTGGTTTTTGCTCTCTATGATAGACTCTGGGTGTCCTGGAATAAGGCTTTCAGCACTTCTTAAAGCTGGTTATTTCACCATTGGTAGAATTAAACCATCCAAAGTGGGATCATTCACGCTGCAAACATTGGTGAATGATCCAATTGGGGCTTTTTTCTTCTAAAGAGCCAGTTGTTAAACATTTCCCAGCATGATGCTGAGTAGACTACAATTAACTTTTTTCTTAAGCTCTATGGCCATCCATGTATTTTTTAATAAACAAAGCCATTGTATGAAAGAAAGGTCAGGTGTTTCCAGAACTGAATGGCTGATTGGTAATACAGATCACTTGATCACCCAAATATCAAAAATAGTTTATTTACATAACAGTTGTTTCTGTTTTTCCCCTTTTACTCTTTCTTTTTTATATGAATTTATTTCTTCATGTTCACAGAAGTTTGTATTTCTGTATTCAGTGTACAAGGCTTTCTTGAGTATCTGATTGGATTCATTTTGCAGAATGATGTAGCATCATGAGATCATGGTTTTGATTTCCTTATGCCAAACACATCCAACATTCGAGGCCTTTTGGTAGAAGACAGAAAAACAAATTATTTTAACAAAGTTACTTTTTTGGGGATTATAAACCGAACTCAAACAGTGCACCTCAAAATGAGGAGTTACTCTTTGAAAAGTAAATTTAAGGAGCTAAAATCTATTATGTGAGCTCTGAAAGATAAACATATGTGGATATAGAAAGGTCTTCCTATTTCTGTTAGGATCTAGATGAATAGAATATGCTAAAGTGAGCATACACCATGTAAAGGCAACATTCATATGCAAATGATTCTTAAAATATGGCTTTTCACGTGTCATTTTTTCAGTAATTTGTGTCAACAGTGAACCCAAAAGGGTGGTCATAGAAGAATGGCCAGGTATTGTAGTGGGCCGAGGTCAAATATTTCACATGGGACTCATTTACAGGTACTCTTTAGAGAGAAGTCCTTATTTGAATGCTTCACATGGAATGAAAACCTCCCAAAGAAATAGAGGCAGAAATAATCCAGCAGCATGCATAGTAAGTTAATATAGTAATAAAGGGAGAGAATAAAACAGACTGATTGTTTAGCATGTAAAACGTAATCTGGATCAATGCATTGGCGTGTTATTATCAGCTGGCCAGTCTGTGATATATCTTCATATTAGAACTACTGAGGCACTAGGAGAGAAGTTTTCTTGCCACTTTATTTGCATGAAATCAACCAACTTATTTTGAGTCCCTAGAACAGACATCCTTGCTGCACTTTGATGATCTCTGTATATTTGCATATGTGAAACAGAATAGTACATTATGCCATATGAACATGTAATGTCATCTGTGTTCTATGTTGCTATTCCTAACATGTAGAATGTGTATATAATCAGTTGCTATTTTATGTCATATTCATCTGCATTTGCAGCATTTCAAAGACTAGTCAGAAACATCTTGGCACAGATGGGAAAAGCAGAATTACTTATAAGTTCCAGAACTACAAAGACATAGATCAAACATATGATATTAATAAATAGCTTGGGTGGGGGAGAGGATTAAAAATTAGGTTATTTATTTATAAAGTTAAAAGTCTCTACTTGTGATCATTTTTCCATTCTTGAAAGGAAATAGGTGCCAAATTTTGCTTCCCTCCCCCACTCTCAACGTTTCCCTTCTCCCTTTTCTCATGTTTTGAATTAAAACCTAAAGAAACTATAAGAAGGATGTGGTAAATCATAGTCGTGGTTAGTGATCTCACAGACGTGGTGGTGTCAGAGACTAAAAGAGCAAAGGCGAGTCCTTAGCTTCCAATGGATTTACTTAAAATGCTTCACCCTGTAGTATATCATGGGTAAGAGCATATCATGGATAATTACATTTTTACAAATGGTAGAGAAAATCATTTTGACACACACATAGTATTTTCCAGCCAGACCAGCTTTTCAATCTTTTACAGCTTTCATGCATTAAAGCTCATATTTTCTTTGTTTACTTAAAAAATATTATCATTAATGATAGGTTTGTTCTGTGGTCAGCCTCTGAATAGAAAATACTGAGGAAGACCCCTTTTTTCCTCTTGCCCCAAGTCAAACATTTGATACCTTTTCCTTTGTAGAAGTTTGGGCTACTCATGTTTTTCATTAAGAAAGTTATGGCAACCAAATTTTCATGGAGATTTTTAAGAGCTTTGGTCATTTTTCAGCTTATTACTATGTGTAATAGAATGAATTATGTTCAGTGGCAAATCACCAAAAAGGGGGAAAAAAAAATAGGAAACCTCACAGGAGAAATAGTGTCATTGATTTCTTTGCCACTACTGTTCAGTAAAGTGAATTCTGACTCACTGAGCCTGAAAACCACTCACCTGCATCAGAACATCAAGGAACAGAAAAAAATTGGGGGAAATTATTCTCTTTTCTTAACCCTTTCTGATCAAATGTGGCATTTCATTTTGAGAATGAAATTAATTCCCCAGAGGCCTTTGAAACTGTAATAATACACAATAAATAAAATCATATCTAATAACTCAACAGTTTCATTTGGCACCATCATTTTCTAGATGTACTGCAACTGCGGAAACATAAATACTTGCGGGCTTCAAAAGCCCCGTGTCTATTTGCTAAATAAACTTGGCTTGCTTCAAATTCCTCTGTGTACAGTCATTAATACAATTCACTTTGACAGCATTTAATTAAAGTGCTTTTCTCTTTTAAATTCATTAAAAGTTCTTTCCCCACCTCCCAATGTATAACTGCGTTCCAGATGCTGAGTGGCAGGAACCTATAAGCCCCACTTTAAATAACTTCTCATTTCTCTTTGTAAAGTGTTTATTACATTCAATTTGGAAACTGTTAAATATGGCTTAGAAAGGAAGTCAGATTCCAGGACATGTTCTGTATCCCTTCAGCAATCTCTTAAAAACAAATGTTAGTTTAACTCATCTGAATAAGCATTTGTTATCTGCATATTTTTCTTATACTCTGTCAACACTACTAGGCATTTAAACTGGGAGGTAATAAAGATATGATTTCCATATTAGGGTTGGGTAATTTGCATTTGTTCTAAGCAGGTACTTGGCTTGAATACATTTGCCTGCAGATTCAGGGAAAGTGAGCGCAACAGTCCAGTATTAATAGATTATTGACAGTTTAATGTCTTGGCACCTACTTAGCCCATGAAGTATAATAGCCAGGAAGCTGTGTGATATGAAAGCCGTCAATAGCATTTTCAATCAAAACCTTTCAGTTAATTGCTGGTTGACCTTAGAGATTTCCTTCAGGCAATACCATTCTTAGTTTTAAACCAAAAGGACCATATTGATTGGTAGAGTTTATTCAGAGATGATTATTTAATACCTATCATTCCAGTATATGTGGTAAATTTTGCCTTTTCTGTGTCTGCCATATGAAGTGTCTTTTTGGCGGTGCTTTTCACAGATATTCCCTTTACAAGCTCTACTTTGAAAATACCTCATTAAATCTGTTCTTCTTTCAGAAATAGAAAGTTGGGAATCTTGAGGGCACACATGATCGAGTGTTTTAATATGATAATAGAGTTTTGATAGAATTCTTTGCTCTATCTGGAATTACAATTCCAGCAGAGATCCTGACAACGCTAAAACCTATAATTTCAGTAAGGGTAAAATACAATACCTTAACAGCACTGTATCTTAAAACAAAAATGACCTTCAATGACAAAATACTTTCTGATCTCTCTGAGTATAAATGAGATGACTTATATTAGGTTTCTAGATTTTATAGACTTACTTTCCATGATTTATTTAGTTTTAGTTGAATAATTTTAGAAACAAATTTGATGAACTCTCAATAAGCTACAAAGGCAAGCAAGAGGCAGTGAAGATGGTTTGTGGCTCTAACTTTAAATCAGTTACTTTGCTCGTTTTGGAATGTGTGGTGTTGTAGCCATAGAGGGTGAATCAAAGTCGGGGCAAAAAATATGTACTTTGAATTAATTTGGTTGCTTTTCTTCTTTGTTGGTTCTTCCCATAGGTTTACTTCATTCATTGTGCTCTAGAGAAAATAATTTTGGCATTTAATATTTGTTTTGGACAAGACCGTTCAGTGTTTTCTATAACATTTCGTAGATAGGCAACATTCTTTTAAATTTCACTCAGTTGAAAGCCTTTATCAGCTCAGGATTTTACTGTGATACATGTATTGTGATACATTCTATTTTTAAGAAAACATATCTAATTTTTCAAAATTCATTAATGTACACATCTATGATTTAATAAAAAATTCTGTCTTTTTCTTAAAGGTTCCCTTTCTTTGTCTTATGTGGATTCTCTCATTTTTATTTGTTGTTTTGCTGTTTTGCCTCTGGCAACTTTGCTTGTCATAGAAACTGTCTGCTGTAGGACTTTTAAATTCTGGTGATGGTAGAAATATTTCTGCAGATTGGGAAGGGAGAGAAGGAAGCAAACTGATGTCAGTTTTTATTCCTGAGAACCGGAACACCCTAAATGTATGTCTCATGTGTCAGTAATTGTTAGTCAGAAATCTGAGAGGAGTTAAAGAACTGTGTGAGTCACTGTATGATACTATTAGCCTATGCAAAGTGCATATTCATATAATAATTACTACTATAATATTACTGTTCTATTATAATTCAGATTGTTCTAGTAAATAGAGTTTTTTTTTTTTAATGAGTGCCTAATATGGAGTTGCCCTCCTCCCCCTTTTTTCTTTGCTTGAGAGCTGTTAGATCTAAATTTTAAGAATGTTGGTCTGTATAATTTGGCCATTGCTAGTAGAGAGCTGAACTCTTCATTCAAAGCTCAGTGCTTTGACACTGTGCTGAGTTTGGAGTATGTACAGAATCCACCCTTAAGGAGCCCATGGATCAATGGAGAGGCAGATGACTATAATATAGCGTGTACGTACAGAGAAAGAAAAGCACAAATGGGCTACACATGCCCCAATCCTGGTGAGCTGGAGGACCCAGAAGGGGTAAAGTCGTGCATGTGACTTAGAGAATCCTCAGGAGGGCTTTCCAGGAGGGGGGCTAATAGAGCATGAGTGTGGGGGCTGCAGCTTCAGAGTTCTTGGAGTACAGCTGAGGAGCAGGGCCGGCTGCAGTCAGGTTTTGGGGCCTCCTTGAACACACAGGAGCCCTTCGCCTACCTGAGACCACTGAGTGCCTCTGGCAAGATGCTGTGTTGTATATGGTAGGGAGGCCTGTTGGGAGGAAGTTGGAATAATTCAGGCAAGAGATTATAAGGGTCTGAATTATGGCAATGATAATAAAAATGGAGAGGGGAAAATTACTCCAAGAACTGTTTTAAAGGAATAATCGGGAACATGTGGGATTGACTAGCTGGGGAGTTTCAGAGGAGGGGAAGGAGTCAGGGAGAACTCT
Source organism: Otolemur garnettii (assembly GCF_000181295.1). NCBI lineage: Eukaryota > Metazoa > Chordata > Mammalia > Primates > Galagidae > Otolemur > Otolemur garnettii. The sequence continues at coordinate 31,841,447 of NW_003852408.1, forward strand.
CAGATCTTGGCCAGAGCAACCTGGGAAGGGGTGGTCTTTGAGCGCCAATAGAGAGCGTTAATGATTAATTCCCTGCTAATGTCCTTTGTAAGTTTGTTTGTTTTGCACTGAGTTCTCAGCTATTAAATTAAAACCACCCCAAAGCATACTCACATTTGAAAGTATAATAACTTGACAGTTCTTGTTTCTGAGGATGACCTGCGTAGGGTAAGTAAATACCCTTGGAAAAGCCCAAGACAGTGCAGTGTGGAGACACAACTGGACTTGTCTTGTGAATCTGAGTGGATAAGGATGCTGAATGACCAGCCTCATGGGAATAAAACAGTCAGCTTAGAGACTGAAATCTTTCTCATGGGAACAGGAGTCATTAATTCAGTTACACTGCCTGGCGGGAGGGCAGGGTAGGAGCTGAGATTCTTCTTCCCAGTGGCCATCCTTGGCATCCTAGGAGAAGGAGACCCATTTTCTTGAGGAAACCATTGTCTGAATTAGAGTGCCTGGTCCTGCCAGCTTTCTACTTCTCACCTGGTATATATATCTACCACAGAGTTTAAAAGCAAAAGTCTCCCCATACCTGGTTTCAGTTAGTAAGGTCATTAATGTGGAGGATGTAAAACCAATATCCCTGTAAATAATGAAAAGTGGTTTAGAATTGAAAAGAATACTCTGGAATTAAGAGACTGTTTTAACCTTTGGGAAGTTTCACCTCCCTTCCTTTAATTTTTCCATATTCTTTTTCTCTTGAAAGAAAATAGTATCAAGAAAGCCAGTCTCTGATGAAATTAAATGAAGTTGAAAACTAAAGGCTATGTTTGATAAGCTGTCCTTTGACACCTCTTAAGTGCTGGGCCACAAGGAATCTTTGCTGCCACTTCTAGAGATCAGTGACCTCTGCCTCAGGGTCCGAGGCGGAAACCCTTCTTTGATCATTTGACTTTGTTTACCCAGAATGGGCTTTAGAGTATAATAAACTATAATATGTCAGTGGTATGGTAATGCTAGATATTTTGCCTTTTACCAGAATGGTTGATTATAATGCACTGCTTAACCTTTGCTGTCTATAAAAGGAATATTTGTACTTTTATGTGTTTGATTCACACAGTGCAGTTTTCTCAAGTCCTGTTATTAAGTGGTTACATTCAGAAAGCAAAAAATCTGCTGAGGTAGTCTTTTATTGGCGAACATCTAATATTTTCACTAACCATAACTGTTAGATTGTTCTGACTTCTAAGTACACCAACTGTAAAAATTATACAGAAAATGTGGCCTGTCCTAGGATTCGAAATAGCCTCATGTGAGGCCTCCCCCAGGGGGAGAATCTGACCCAAATGCTATTTCTCCTTAAAGACTTCAAACCCTTTTCTTTAAGAAGCTGGAAATCAACCTAATTGTGATATCCTTAGTGCCACCTCAATTATGAGAATTTTTAATCTTCTAACTGGTTCTTGACTTGAGTTGTGTCAGGAAGGGTCTCTTTTTCTGTGCTAGCAGATTTTGATGAAATTGGTTATCTGCTTTTTTAAAAAAGTGTGCGAAGGTGGAGCTTTACACCCACTCAGAGTTGACATTTGGAAGAGAAACTTCTCCGTAATGTGCTCCAATTCTTCCATCTTCATTGTCTTCACTTCTCCCCCTAAACTTGAAATCACTGAGGTAGCCTCGGTCATTTTTAGCGTTACTCTTAGATTTTAATTGGACAATGTTTATTCACTTTAAAAGAAATTTGTGTTCAAAACTTCAATTGAAACAGAAGACAATTTTGTATTTTTCTCCATTAGCCAGTTAAACAGTAGCAAGAGTGTATTTACTACATGTTAGCTTCAGAGACCTGTGATTTGGGGATCAGAGCTCAGTTTTACGTTTTCGTTTCTTCCTCTGAAGAATAAATCCAACAGTAAGTATACTAAGATATTCTGGCTCGGCGCCTATAGCTCAACTGGC